>NC_056600.1:1774389-1791889 GCF_018340385.1 Cyprinus carpio | reverse complement strand
TCCGTCTTCTCCAATCACACGCATGATGTTCCCGGGCTTGATGTCTCGATGGACGATCCCGTACTCCCTCAGATGATTCATCCCCGCCACTGTTACAAACATCAGCGGCGGCACTGAGAAACTCGCAAGAATAAAGCGAAACGAAAAGGAAGAAACATTCTTCGGGGCCGTTCACACAGAACACGTATTTGCATCTCAAAACATGAGACGCAGCGCTCAGAAATGTTTTTTTTTTTTAAAGCGTGGAGCAGAACACCTCCTCTGCTATGTTTGCGTCAAATAAAACAGTTGCCATGCCAACTTGCTATTGTAAACAAAGGCTTGCAACGCTTGCTCCGCCTCCAGGCTCTTCTGATTGGCTGCTTTGGAACTGACATCAATGCGCGGCGCTGCATGTAAAAGTTAAAATTCTTTTAACTTGACAGAGCATCTTAAAAACTGCAAAAGACGTGAGACGCGTTTACACACAAAACAACGGAAAAGTAGCGCACTAGAATAGAAAAACGCTTTCTGTTTGAACGGCCCCTTAAGAACATTTTAACGATCTAAACAATCTTTTCCCACTAAATTCCCCGATCTAGAACTTACCGACATCCTGCAGAACGATGAGGAACTCGTCCTCCGGGAGTCCGTAAGCGTTCGTCGGCTCCTCGAGGACTGTGTAGAGACTTCCGCACGGACAGTACTCCATCACCAGCACCTTGTGACGCGTGTTCGACTGACACACAACATACACTTTCAAAAAATGAACATCTTATTTCTGACTGACAAGAACACAGAACAATGACCTCTGATGCTCGTGGTTTGGAGAAAACCGGTATTACAGGTGTGTGTTTGTGAAAGTAAAACAGGGAAGGGTTTACAGAAAAACAGCAGAAAATCAGAACCATCATGAAACAACAAACTAAACTGTTATTAATCTTATATGAGCTGAAAGGTTTTTTTAAAGAAACAGTACACCCATGTTTGTTTCTTCATCAGGTTTGTAGAAATGTAGCATTGCATCAGTGTCTCAGCAATGGATGCTCTGCAGTGAATGGGTGCCGTCAGAATGAGAGCTGATAAAAACATCACAATAATCCACAGCACTCCAGTCCATCAGTGAACATCTGGAGAAGACAAAAACTGAAACACATCCAGCATTAAGATGTTTTTAACTAAAATACATAGAGTCTATAATCCATAATAACACTTCCTCCAGTGAAAAAGTGCATCTGCTGTTGTCTCTCACATCAAAATCCAGACACATATTTGTTTAGAGCTGTTTTAAACGCTGCTTGATCTGTGCAGATTTCTCTCCCTGATTCACACCAGAACACTTTTTCACTGGAGGAAGTGTTATTATGGATTACAGACTCTATGTATTTGAGTTAAAAACATCTTAATGCTGGATTTGTTTCAGCTTTTGTCTTCTCCAGATGTGAACTGATGGACTGGAGTGCTGTGGATTACTTGTGATGTTTTTATCAGCTCTCATTCTGACGGCACCCATTCACTGCAGAGCATCCATTGCTGAGACACTGATGCAGTGCTACATTTCTACAAATCTAAGCTGAGATCGTTTTAAGACCGCGTCGGTCTCACCTCCTCCTCGACGGCGAAGAGCTTCACGATGTTTTTGTGGTTGAGTTTTTTCAGCACCTCGAACTCCCTCATCTGGACGTCCAGCGGACGCAGGAAGCTCAGGTTATTAAACACTTTGACCGCATAGAGATCCCCGGTTTTCTACAGACACACAGACAGATTCTCAATCAGGTTGCATCACTCAGAATAAGCACACACCAGCTGTGTACAACGTCAACGAATCATTCAAAAGAGTCACTGAATCAAAATCCACCTGAGAGAGATCCAGACTGTAGGACAGTGCACCTGTAAAGCAAATCAAGTACAGACAGTGTGGATACCTTGTGTCTACCGCGGTAAACGTTGGCCGTGGCTCCCTGACCCAGCAGGTCAGACATCATCCACAGGTAGTTCGCCGTACTCTGCATGATGACTCTATAGATTCACCTGGAAACACATTGAGCATGCATGACATAAATGAGCATAAGTTATACATACTACAGTATATTTTCAGATACCATGGTAATACCATCTGATACAGTTGTTCTGTAACTCTCTAGCTCTCGGTTTGACATTTACACCAGAACTGACAAAGCACAGCTGTAAGCGCGGCTGATATATTATCATAACGCGCGTGTTTGACGCGGTGACGAGGATGTTGTGAAATCAATCGCCGTGACGTCACGGGTCCGTGGGAATTTCCCGCACCAGCGCGTGATCCTTTCAGCCTCTTTGCGTGAAACTAGAATAAAATCACTTAAAAGAGACTAAAAAAGCAGAAGCGAGAGCGAACCGTGTGGTACAGATCATCTAACGTTACATGCGTGTTTGTGACGCCGAACCGAGTGAAACTGAAAGTACGCTGAATTAACATCTGACAGAATAAAGCGGTTTATTATCGTGATCTCGAGAAACGAATGAAGAACGCGACGAATATCCATCACTTTTCGTGCGCCTTGTTTTATCCTACGCGATAAATAAGCAAATACACTTCGATCAAAACATCGCATTGGTACGTTAATTATGTAAACACAGCGATAATATATTCCGAATAAGAATTAGATGACACGAGCGCTGTATGAGGATTATATGATGTATTTTATGCTATTGTTATATGTTTATTTTCTTACCCCGAGAGCACGAAAGTCTCTTCCGTTTCCCGTGTTTTCATCACCTGACGCAGAAGCACGCAGGCTGCGTGCTCAATACCACACTACCGTACTACTCGTACTACTTCTGCAGAAGCGATGCTGCAGTGAGCGTATACGTTTTTTCTCCTTTTTTTCTTTTTTTTTAGTGCGCATCAAATAAATATTAATAGCCCACAACGTTTATCGTTTCGTGCATAGTTTCACGTAATATTTTAATTAAAGTACATACACTGTATACTGTCCGCTAAGTAGTATCTAAGTGTTCCATTGCGAACACAGCCTTATGCAACCGTAAATATCATAGTAGAGGAGAACAAAAATTACTGTATGGGTTATTGTTTTGTTTGTTTGTTTCACATTTCTTTTTTATTTCTCTCTCTGCATTTTTTTATTATTATAATTATTACAGCAGCAGATGATCTTTCACAGACGTGTTATTTCCAGGGGTTTTGTCCAATAGTATTTTAGTAGTGCACCGGTAGAGGGCGCTGCTCAGCGCAGAGGAGGCTCGATGTGTAGCGATAGACGAAGCGAAGCGAAGATCTAAAGACGTTCTCATATAAATACATAATGCAAATGTGATATGAGCCACCATTATAAGTAAGGGCATCGTTCTAATAGTGGCTGACAGCAGAAAGTGCGTTTATGTATTGGAGGTGTGTTGTGTTTATATACAGTGTAATTCCCTTTACTGCAGCGCGAGCAGAGTGGCGCAGCGGAAGCGTGCTGGGCCCATAACCCAGAGGTCGATGGATCGAAACCATCCTCTGCTAACCTTTTATATTTCATAAAAAGTACTGACTTCTCAACATAAATGTGAAAGACTCAACGAAAGAACTACAACTAAGGATTGTACTAAAGCAACACAATCCATAATCACAGTGAATATTACTATTACACGGTTGTTATTGTGTTTTATATCGGTTTAGTTTTGCTTGCTTACTTTTTAATCTATATTTTTTAAATTGTCATTTTAAAATATTTATTATGCTATGTTATTATAAAATTTTCATTACACCCTTTGCGAAAATTAACCTTGGTTTAATTAGCCTATAGTAAAATGGTAGTACTTAACCATGTTATTTATATATTTATTTATTTTTGGCATAAAATAAACTGTAATGTAGCAAAACCGTTGTTAATTTGTGGTCAGCTATATTAACAATGTTTTTTTTCTTTATTTGTAGTAAAAACCATGGTTTTCCTAAAGAACTAGTTTCTGATATGTCCACACTGGGAAAATAAAACTTATATGAAGCAAAATGTAAATAAGAGAAGGTGTGTAAAGAGAGGAGTGTTATTTATACACTGGTTTCCATGTTTTATGAGTTCAGGTGTAATGGTTTCTCTACTGTAAACTGTGTTTTCTATCAGGAAACTTTCTGCTGTTTTAGATTGTCAAAATTCTTGATTTATAAGTACGCTGTATTCCTGATGGGAAGCAACAATGTCCCCAAAGCCAAAATTACTGTCTTTGTGGGGGCATTTGCTCCTGGTTACACACACACACACTCTCTCTCACACACACACGCACACACGCACACAAACACACTATACACACACACACACACACACACACACACACACACACACACACACACAATATGCTGCCCTTTTTCTTTGAATCGAGCTGATCTTTTGTGTATTAATGATTCACATTAAGGCAGAGCTCACCGTTTTCTAATAAATATTAGCACAGAACAAACTCATCAGAGAAGAACAGCTTTCATGGAGATTGAAGCAGGACTAGTTCAGCGTCACACCCAGAGACAAACAGATCCCAAAAGATCTTCTGTTCTGCTTTGTTTGAACTACCAATAATAAATCGCCTCCATCATCAGACAGTGTTTCAAATGAAGATGGTTTCATATTTCCAGAATGGTGTGTTTATTTATTATTATTAAGTAAAGAACATGTTCCGTGAAGATATTTTGTTGTAAATTCATTTCTGATTAGTAATATGCATTGCTAAGAACTTCATTTGAACAACTTTAAAGATGATTTTCTCAATATTTAGATTTTTTTGCTCCCTCAGATTCCAGATTTTCTAATAGTTGTATCTCAGACAAATATTGTCCTATCATAACAAACCATACATCAATGCAAAGCTATTTATTCAGCTTTCAGATGGTGCATAAATATACATTTCAGAAAAATGACCCTTATGGCTGGTTTTGTGCTCCAGGGACACAAATAGAAATTATTATTATAATGATAGATAGATAGATAGATAGATAGATAGATAGATAGATAGATAGATAGATAGATAGATAGATAGACACAGCTGTCATTAATTCGAATGGCACGTTCACCTGCGCGCTCAGGTGTGATGACGCGCGCGCTCGCGTGGCGGCGCTGTCGGGTCGCGCGCGGGGGTCGGTGAGGCGGAGCGCGAATCTAACTCACGCCAGCGGCTCTTTATTTTCTCATTTAACCGAGAAACTCACTGACAGTCACCGTCCCCTGCCGAGCCGTGTGTGTTTGTGCTTCTGCCATGCGGTAAAAGAAATACAGAAACAGGTGAGTGTGTGTTTACACACCACACACACACACACACACACACACACACACGCGCGCGCGCACTTGTACGATGTAGATCGCGGTGTTTTTAAATGTACTCTTTGTAAACACAAACAACAGCTCGTTCGCGGTGTGTTGTAGCTAGCGTGTGTTATTGTGCTTGTTTTGTGTGTTGGTCACGGTTCCGTTCCGTTCGCTGGTTTAACGGCTGCGCGCGGTAAATACTGTCCCGGTTGCCATGGCAGAGCCGGTCACGCGCACGCGCCTGTAACATTTGTTACACTAATATATCACTGCCCATACATTAATATCCGTGCTGTGCATCAGATCGTATTATAACTCAACATCAGTAATGTAATCGAGGTTATTCATTTTAGGTAATGTATTATTTTTTTTCTTTTTCTTTTTAAATTAAGCCTACTTTTTTTTATCAAAATTATTTTAAAGTTACCACTAAATGTACCATAATGATATAAAAATTCATAAGTCATATGTAAGTCGCTTTGGATAAAAGCGTCAGCTTAATGACAACATTTAAATGTTATGTTATATAATGTTAATGTTATTTATATAGCAAAGACAGAAAATATATTCCAATATTATAAAACACATTAAACATTACATTACATCAGGGTTTCACAAACTGGGTTTAATGTGAGAAAGACAGTGGGTTTGTGAGTTGACATGACGGTAATAATTAATTAAATCATAAAGATATTTGTTTACCTGCATGTCAGTGACCATTAACTGACATCAGAGAACTGTAAACATGCAAATGTTTGTTAAATTATTGAAATATTAACTTCCCCAGAGATTTCAGCTAAATATTTTATTATAAGGAGTATGGCTGACAAAAACGTTTGGGAATCCCTTAAAAATGAATACAGCAATGACATTATATACCCAAAGTCTTTCAGGTTTGATATATTTTGTCCTGACTTTAAAGAATGAACACATACTGAATCTCACCGGATATGATGACCGCTATACATCACCAGTGTTTACATAATTGTTTGTTTCAGACATAATAGTCTAATTGCTTATAAACTAACATTTAAATAAGATCAGAGATCAGACTTCATTAATGCATCGCTGCAGTCGATGATTTAGCACTTCCTGAACCCTGACTGTAATTCTGAGAAGCTCTAATCTGAGATGGTTCTGTGTAGGGGAGTAAATGGTTAACGGCCCTTAATAGGGACCCAGTGTAAGACGGAGTCGCTCTCCAGTGAGTTTCAGTAATTGGTGTTATGAGCGGTGCAGGTCCCAGAGCTACGGGTTAAATCTGGAGCCCTGTTACATAACCGCTAATGTCTCCATTGATTTCACTGAGCCGTGGTGTTATCTTCAGCTGCTGAGACTTCTTACGGTTCTGTAGTATTTTAAGGGTTCACGCTGGGTTTTGCTGGAGCTTTGAGCTGCTGGTCACTGTAGTATGATGAGTTTCAAGCTTTGACCTGAACGTGAGCTCTCTAGCAGGATTCTCTGCGCTAGATAACATGCTCTTCACTAATATCTTAAGCGTTGGGGAAAGTTTTTAAAGTAACGCATTACAATATTGTGTCACTTCCTAAAAAAGTAGCTGATTGCATTACATAGTTTCTTTTAATGGAAAGTAATGCGTTACGTTGCTTTTTAAATCTGAGCTGGGCTTGCTTGTTTGTTTTTAATATAAAAAGATGTTTTTTTTGATGGTGAGTAATGCGTTTCTTTTTGTTTGTTATTTGAATAGGGTTTGCATATGAAAGTGACGTGAATGGGGTGTAGGAAGTGGGATTATGGATTTTTTTTTTTTTGTTTGTTTGTTTTTAATATAAAAATTTTTTTTTTCTCAAAAAAAATGAAACACACGCTATGTTTATCTAAAGTAATTTTTTCTTATTAGCATTGGTAAATTGGATCATTGAATTCAACAGCACAGACACTGGCTAATAAAATGGGATTAAATACATAAAGGATAGGCCTATTTGTGTTGTTTAAATGCTTTTTTACATTTAGTCTAGAACTACATTAACATCATGTTCTCACATGTACTCCTGATTTCTCTCACCTTGGCAACACCAGAGCTGTCAGTCAAGACATGGAAACAAAGTAACTATTTGAAAAAGTAACTATTGTAAATTTAAAAGTACTGTGTTACTTTTTATCACTTAACTCACATCACTTCTAATGCATTATAACCAGCACTGAGTATCTTGCAGTGTTACGTTAAGACTTTTGCTCCATTATGTTAAAAACAGCAGCTGCGTCTGGGACCATGTGAAACCTCCGCTGGCCCCAGGCCGGGGATTCATGAGTATTTCTGGATATTCTCAGCATTTGTTTGTATTTGTTTTTGTTTGTGTGCCGTGAGGACGTCAGCTGTGTTCAGATCGTTTCTTTGGCAGCTCGTGGTGAAGTGATTATGGCGTTTTGTCTCTGCGAGAGAATCTCAGCAGACTGAAGCCGAGCCCATAGGTTTGGTGTCGCTCAGATTTTTCACTACTCTGTGTTTGGTACGTTCACGGAGCTTGTTTGGTGGAGGAAGGAGTCTCTGGAGGATTTCTGCTGTTTGCTGGAGGAAAATAGTGCCGGTCTCTGGAGTCTTTGTTAGGAGAATTTAATTTTATTCAATTCCTGTACACTCTTAAAAATAAAGGGGTTGTGCCAACCATTCTGACTCCAAAGAACCTTACAGTAATCCATTCCAGAACTATTTTTTCTTAATGTAAATAACATTTTAAGACCCTTTTTTTCTCTATAAAGTACATTTTGATCAGTGGAAGGACTTCATGGATGTTAACGGTTCTGCCAAATGAGAACATCAGTGGAGGTTTATATCTTATTAACTGCTCTATAATGGGCTGTTCGCACAGAATGCGTCTTTTCCATTCCAATGCGCTACTTTTCCGTTATTTTTCTATGTAAATGTGTGCTAGAGGAATGTGTATAATATCTATAATATTTCACTTTTACAGCGTCTTACACATGAGTGCTGTGTTTTTAAGACACCGTGTCAAGTTAAAAGAATTTTACACGCAGTGCCGCTCATCGGTGTCCGTTCCAGAGCAGTGGACCAATCAGAAGAGTGTGGAGGCGGAGCAAGCGTTGCCAGCTTTTGTTTACAGTAGCAATACTTGTTTTAATTTACGGCAACATGTCGGAGGAGGCGTTCTGTGCTGCGCTTTTTTAACAACCATTCCTGAGTTCGGTGTCTCGTGTTTTTAAATGCAATTCTGTGCGAAAGTCCCTTGAGTCATGTGCTGACCTTAGAAACTGCAGTATGTGTCGTCTCATTAGGGTTCAGAAATCTTGGAAGACACGCTCCTGTATAAGTGTGATTGTTTGATTTTAATGTTGTCTGGTTGTTGTCTGTTTCTGATCCGCACAAATGAGCTGAACATGCCTCCATTGAGCGAGTTTCCTCCTGCCTTATCTACAAAGTCATAACGTCCTTTATTGTCCTCTATTCATAGCACAGCTGCTCCTGTGATGACCTCAGAGCACACTGACCTCTGTTCTCTTACTTGCTGCACGCGAGCGACAATCAGAGCAGAAGTATTCGAGATACACAGGCTGAATCATATCAGCGCAGGCCGTGTTTGACACACAGGTTTCCTAATGAGATAATGAGATTCATGGCACTGGCGATCATTAACGGATCTCACTGCTCTCTATCAGAAGGACAGCAAAACAAACGAGATGTTCAGAGTTCGTCATGTGAGCGCGTCTCAGCTGTGTGTTCAGGGCGAAATGACCTTCTGATGTTGTGCTGTAACTCTGTGTTCTTTTCTGTCTTTACTATCTCTCACACACACACACACACACGTACACACACTCTCTCTCTCTCACACACACACACATGTACACACACTCACACACACACACACACACACACGTACACACACACTCTCACTCACACACACATACACCCCGTCTGCTCTCTCAGGTCTCACACACAATACATGTCCATGTTTATACATGTCCATTTTTAATAATAAAAAAAAAAAAAAAAAAAAATGTACAATGGTTCATGGTATGACAGGCCAGTGGATCAAGGTTATGACTCAGTCATTAAAAAAAAAAAAAAACGTTCACACACTCTCACACACACTCTCACACACGTACAAACACTCTCTCACACACACACATGTACACACACTCTCACTCACTCACTCTCACACACACACACACACACACACACACTCACACACACACACACACACACACACACACACACACACACTCACCTCACACTGCTATTCAAAATTTTGGGATCAGTACAGTTTTTAATGTTTTTAAAGAAGTTTCTTCAGCTTCATCAATACTGCATTTATTTGATCAAAAATTTTGAAAATACAGTAAAATTGTGAAAAATTATTACAATTTAAAATAACTGTTTTAAAAAAACACTGTCCCTCCAGTGTTCAAGGTCACGTGATCCTTCATAAATCATTTCATAGTCAATCATTTCACTTCGTAGTCATTAAAAATTGAAAAAATTATTTCTCTCTCTCTCTCTCTCTCACACACACACACACACACAGTGAGAATTGGATCACATCCTCAGAGTAACAGCTGATTTCACACTCAGTACAGTACAGACTCTCTGTCTCTGACGAGCTGTAAAGGATCAAATGTGCTTTACTGTCTCCTTATTCACCCCAGCCTCCGCTCACGACCGTGTGTGTGTGTGTGTGTGTGTGTGTGTGTGTGTGTGTTCAGTCACTGGTTAATTAGTGATCACAGTTCTGTTAAAACAACAGGAGGAGGGTTGTGCGTGTGTGTGTGTTTATATTACTATGGAATTGTTATCATAAGTGCCTAGATAACTGAAAAAAAATAAAAATAAAAATATATATATATATATATATATATATATGTGTGTGTGTGTGTGTGTGTGTGTGTGTGTGTACTAGCGGATCTCACCTGTGCAATGTAACAATATTATTGCACAATTCTCTGTATAAAGTTGGATATACTCACTGAAGGCGATACTGTATAGTAAATATTAGGGGTGTTGAAATTAATCTATGCATCAGTTGTGTTTTCACTCGCTGTTATTTTTATTGTTGTCGTGAGCCAGTGTGTGTTTCCACCTGTCATTATTTGGGTGTGAGTAAGTGTTTGTTTCAAGATGTTATTACACTGACAGACTTTTGTGGTTAAATGCATCTACTTTTATGATTTGAAGTTGATGTAAACACAGTAAGTTATGTTTTCAGTGTTAAAGCCACCACTGTCTATGAACTCATCAGTAATAATCAAACAGCAGCAATAATGCAGAGGAAAACAGAAAAACCCATAACTATGTTTGTCTGTAAACTCAAAGCACTCTTAGATACTGAAAATGCTTTTTGTCTATCGTTTTGTGCTCCAGGGTCACATTTCTTTTGTTGTTTAATTTGTGTTGTTGCTGTGGTGTGGTCACACAGCTGATGTTTGATCAGGTTGTGTGTGTCGTCACTGGACACACACTGTAAGAGCGTCATGTGACGCGTGCGAGGCGTGACCTCGCGCGGAGGGTGCGGCCGGATCGGGTTCCTGAAGGTCACAGAGGTCAAGAAGGTTCTGGTTCCACCTGCTCCTGTTACTCTGCTGCGCGTCGCACCTGTTCGATCTCTACATTTATTTATTTATTCTTTTCTTTAAGTTGTAGTGGATAGGGAAGTAAATGTGGAAATAAGACAGTTGACTGTTCAGCATGAGCTTATCAATAAAGCCTCTATCAGTGACTCTGAACTTCCTCATGACCGTGTTTGGCGTCTTCTCCAGAGATATGCTCACGTCTCGCATTCCAGTGTTATTGTATTATCAGTAATATACTAATTGGGTTTTATTTTTATGTATTTTTTTCTGTTTTCAATAAATTTGTTCATGGTTAGGCTTTTAGTTTTTTTTTTTTTTTTTTTTTTTGATTTTCTTAATTAAAAAATGTCTATGTAGTTTTATTTTATAAATGTTTTATTTATTTGTTTTAGTGTTTTTTGTCCTTTTTGTGCCTGTGTAGTTATATTTTATAAAAGTTTAATTTTTCATTTATTTGTTTTATTTTATTTAGTTTTTATTTGGTTATTTTAGTTTATTTGCCAAATAGCAACAATAAAAATTTTTTTTTTATAGATATATATAGATATATAGATAGATAGATAGATATATTTTTATAAATATATGTATTTATATAAACGTGTAGTTTTATTTAGTTAAAATTGTATTTATTTGTTTTAGTTTATTTGGTTTTTATTTTGTTATTTTAGTACTTAAATGAAAATAATTATTTTTTTCAAAGTTTTTTTTAAAGAAATATAATAAAATATTAGTAAAATATGTAATAAATTAAGTTTGTTATATTTCACATAATAAAATATGTAATAAAATTTTAATTTTAGTTAATGTAATGCTTATTTCAAGTAACTAAAAAGTTTTCCTTTTTATGGTTTTGTTTTAGTTCATGGTGGTTTAGTAACGTCACACACACAATGTGAGGGTCATACGTGTGTGAAATCACTCTCTGACTTCATCTGGTGTGTTCACTGAAGTCAGCAGCTCTAGTAATCTAATCATATTTGCCTTTATTTCCTTTCCTGTAAGATGTCCCTGTGGTTCCTTGACCTCCTGTAGGTGGAATGTGCTAATTAACCATTAACCGTGTTTAACTAACAAACAGCATGATGGTTTTCTGCTGAAGTCAAACGATTCAATTAACGACAGAAGAATCTGCTGCAGCACCGAACAGATAATGAAGCCTCACGCTGATGATGTCATTTCTTTCTGGGTGGAGCGGAAATCAGGAAGTAGATTAGCCAGTGTAAACACAGAGCAGATGACCTTTGACCTTCTGAGGTGTGTGTGTGTGTGTGTGTCCACGTCAGTGGTTCTGAGTGATTCCTGTGATGAGTCATACGACTCTAATCAGTGAGGAAAAACCCCTGGATGGTCTAATAGTTTCTATTGGTATGGATTAGAAGAGTTCATGCTATATCAGAGCGGTATGATCTTCATAAATGTAGTCTCTTCCTTAATCTTTGGACAGAGGATTTCATTGTACCTTATACAAGAGTTCATTCAGGCCATTGAATCTCGTTGTTACACCAGTAGGTGGCGACATGTTACCGAGTGAGTCAGTGATTCATTAATCCAACAGTTCATTCATTCAGGACGAAATTGTGTCTTTTGAATCATTCAGTCAGCTGATTTGTTCAAATACACTGATGCATTGAGGAACCAATCAAGTGAATGTCTTTATGAGTGAGTCACTTGAATCATTTATGCAACCGCTTCATTTAAAAATACTTTGAGCGAGTCATTGAATAATTCATTTAATTGATTCATTCAGAAACACTGAAATGAAACGACTTGCTGTACTTATGAGTAGGTCATTGATTCAGTTAATTCAGGAATGAATCAAGTCTCTTTGAGAAAGTAATTTTGAAACGATTTGCTTTGAGGAATGAGTTTGGTTATTTTATTTGGCCGATTTGTTCAGGGACTTGTCTTTATGAATGAGTCATTCGAATCATTCATGCAACCGAGTCATTGAATAATTCATTCAGTTGATTTATTCAAAAACTATATGCTGTATTTATGAGTGTGTCACTGATTCAGTAATTCAACAATTCATTCAGGAACGCTGTTTCACTCAGAAACAAAACTAGACACAATGAGTGTGTCGTTTGAATCATTCATTCAGCTGATTTGTTCATTTAGGAATGACTCTTTTTGAGTGAGTTATTTGAACTGATTCCTTCAGGAACTGTGAAACGAAACAATTCACTGTATTTATGAGCCAGTCGTTGATTCATTCCTTCAACCAAAGATATATTTTCAACAGAATCCCTGATCACTTCAGTCTGATCTGAATGGTTTGAGCGGCACAAGAATCTGTTATGGTGTGGCTTTTTTGTTATTGAAGGATGAGCGGTTCAAAACTATATTCGACCTGACCAGGGACAGAGTGGGAGTCATTTTCAGCCCTGGAGTTTCATGCCAGACCGGCCCACTTCAGTTCATGGCTGACTATATTAAAATAATGTAATGTTTAGCAACCCTATCATTAGTCTGCACTGAGAAAATAATAAATATAAAAGAGGAAACAGTGATGATACGGCCGTCATGTGTGTGCTTGGATGGTCCAGCGCTGTCGTATGTGATTGACTGCTGGGTGTTTTCTGGGACGCTTCTATTGTGAGTCTTAATTACTGGCTTTAGTTTCCAGCGCTGGAGAAGCAGTGATTTCAGATGAATGCTGTTATCGCTCCAGAGAGAGAGAAAGCTTCTCCATATAGATCCGCCGCCTCGTCTCGCCTCGTCTCCTCAGTGCGGTTTGTGAGCAGATTGTAAATGAAGTCTAAACAGAGGAAAGTTTCACGCCTCTCTTCACAATCCCACTGAAGAGACGCGCTTCCTACACAGACTTTACCATTTACATACATTAGTTGTCATGAAATACAGAATATGTTGGCGTGTTCTTGACGTGTTTGAGAGATTCACCAGTTGATGTTTCTCGGTTTGACCCACCTTTGACCTCATATTGCTAAAGGAGAGGTTCATTTGGTTAATATGTGCTGTGCTGTATTCACGGTGCTCATAAAGATCTTAATATAGCTGTGTTTAATAGGATCAGGACAGGTTTGTGATGTCAGCGAGCGCTGAGGATTCTGGGTACTACACACAGGCCTGGAGACGCAAAGAGAAGAGCTCACAGGATTAAAGAGGAATAATGTGCAGCGTATGGATTCACAGCTGACACAGAAACACAATGGAGAGATATCGGGCTTCATTATGGTAAAAAAAAAATAAATAAAATAAAATAATAATAATTTAAATAAAATAAAAATAATAATATACATAAATAAAATAATAAAAATAATATAAATAAAAATATAAATAAATAAAATAATATAAATACAAATATAAATAAATAAAATAATATAAAATAAATAAAATTATACAAAATAAATAAGTACATAAATAAATGCAATGTATGTTGTTGTTGTTGTTGTTGTTGTTGTTGTTAAGATCCAAATATAAAAACACTTGTATGAAGGTAAAAAAAAAAGCTGGTTTGTGATGTAAAACACTGGAAAGTCCTGATTTAGAAAGTCTTTAACAAACGGACCTGAATGGACAAAGATTGATGCTTTTAGAAGGAAGCAGGTCAGTCGAGGATTCAGCAGACTCCATTAGACTCATTAAAACTGACCGTCCCACAGATTTATGTTATGATCGTGTAAAGATGTTCAGAAGAACAGAACGCGTGTCCCAGCATCCTTTGCGCTGGAGTGGATAATCACAGACCTGTGTGAGTTTGTAAAGCTCCTTACAAATCCTCTTAAAGATTCCACCGTGAGAAGAAGCAGCACGTCGTGGCGGCTGTGAACAGGTACGAGTCAAGAGAGCGTTTGTTCTGTTTGCTGTGTGATTCACACGTGTGCGCCATGATTCCTCAGTGATTGTTTGTATGAATCGCTTTTTTTGTTGTTGGTGTTGTTGATGTTTTTGAGGTAGTGCTGATGCAGGAGGAGAAACGCGTTTGTACGCTGCGTATGATGCTCTGTTGTCGAACAGAAGTGATTCATGTTTGATGTGAATCTTACAGAGTCATTCTTCTGATGACTCATCTGACGCTGCTTTTGTTGTGTATACATATACAATACTGACCAGAAGTTTGGAATAACTGAGATGTTTTAATGTTTATGATAGAAGTGTCTTCTGCTCACCAAGGCTGCATTTATTTGATCAAAAATACAGTCAAAATTGTGAAACATTATTACAATTTTAAATAACTATTTTCTATGAATATCTGTTCAGATGTAATTTATTTTTTTGTGATCAAAGCTGAATTTTCAGCAACATTGTGTCACGTGATTCTTCAGAAATCATTCTAATATGATGATTTGCTGCTCAAGAAACATTTCTGATTATTATTATCAATGTTGAACACAGTTGAGCTGCACAATATTTTTGCAGAAACTCTTGATAGGTTTTATTTTTCAGGATTCACAGATGAACAGAAAGTTCAGAAGAACAGCATTTATTTGAAATGGGAATATCTGTAACATTATAAATGTCTTTACGTTGACTTTTAAACAATTTAATGCATCCTTGACTCCTTGATGAATAAAACTACAGTAAAATGTGTTTTATGTGTAGTAAGTGCTCCTGTAGCTCAAGTGGTAGAGCATTGCGTTACCAAGCGCAAGGTTGGGGGTTTGATCCCCGGGAACACATGATAGGTAAAAATTGATAGCCGTAATGCACTGTAAGTCGCTTTGGATAAAAGCGTCTGCTAAATGCATAAATTTAAATTTAAAATCTTAGTTATCCCACATTTTTGAATGATTGCTGCAAAAATATTGAGTGTTTTATCAACATGGATAACATTCTTTTTTGTTCTTGTTGTTCTTTAATTTTCTTATAATGTTCAATCGTAATGCTTCCAGTCTTTTGGCCGGTGGTGTACTGTACGTAATGCTGTAAGTCAGGGTTTGTAGTGGAACAGACTCCAGCCGCTTGACCCACAAACAGCCTGTGATCTGATCAATCATTCATACGGTCAGCAGCTGCTGGACTCCATCTCTCCGTCTCTGGTCCTTCTCCCAGTGTGTGTGTGTGTGTGTGTGTGTGTGTGTGTGTGTGTGTGTGTGTGTGTGTGTGTTCGGTTATCAGCACATCCCTAGTAAAAAAGTAATATAACTAAATTCCTTTATTTCCTACTAGATATAGTTCAAATCTATTAACATATTTACATATTTATAATTACACTTTACTTGGTATATTGCTTGTGCACAATGCAGTTTTCTTAATATTAAGTCTAAAATGTGTTTTAATGTCACTTTTGATGAGGATTGTATGATCTTTGAGTAATATAAAATTTTAAATGCTAAAGATTTAAAGTGTA
The DNA here is from genome assembly GCF_018340385.1 of Cyprinus carpio. Taxonomy (NCBI): domain Eukaryota; kingdom Metazoa; phylum Chordata; class Actinopteri; order Cypriniformes; family Cyprinidae; genus Cyprinus; species Cyprinus carpio. The sequence goes on along the minus strand of NC_056600.1, from coordinate 1,775,776 downwards.
CCTGAAGTATAAGTCTTTAATTTAACTTCAGCACCATTCTGCACAATTAAAGTACAACATTAAGAGTAAAAAGTACAATTGCAGGTCATTTTATTAAGTACATAAACATAAAAATGTATTTGTAGTATGCTTAGCATGAAATAAATTTATTTGAAATTCATTTTAAGTATTGTATATTTGTTTTTCACTAGGGATGTGTTGGTTAAGGATCGGTTTCAGGTGTTTAACCTGTCAGAATAAACTTACATTCGGCTCAATGATTGACGTTTCACAGGCTGATGGTCTTGGACAGTTTAACTCTGTGTCTGACTCGTTGCTCAATCGGCCAGATTAACCTGCTAACGGCCCACGCGGGGCTAATTATAGACGTGCGGCGACGAGCGCCGGAGACTGACTGTCTGATCATTCATCATCTCAGTGTTCGACTCCGTTCGACCTCAGATGCACTAAACGGGTCTTTAACAGCGGCATCAGTGTGACGCGGAGCCCTGAGCTCAGAGGAGAGGAGCTGCAAGGCAGACATAAACCACACATGAGCTGCATCTGAAATAGCATACTATAACTATAAAACACATTATATCAGATACACAGATTCAAATTCACTTTTGATGTGAAAGGGCCCTTACAGCTGCCGAAAAGCCCAGCTCAGGTGCGTAATGCATGACATTCCAACGCAATTAGATACTTTTTTTTTTTATGGAGTAGCACAATATTGTAATACATCACTTTTAAAAGTAACTTTCCCCAACTCTCCCCAAAAAAGGTATGTCAGAATTCAGTGCTCACTTATGAACAGTGTTGGGTAGGTTACTCAGCGTAATAAGATTACTGTACAAATCACTCTCTCCAAAAAGTATTTTAATTACTTATTACTAATTACCTTCTAAATCCTATAGCGACCTCGACAAGTTCATGATACAAGGATAGAAGTGAAACGGTTCTTTCAATTACCTGCATAAATTATTCTGGCCACACTTTAGATTAGGGTCCAATTCTCACTATTAACTAATTATTAACTATGACTTTTGCCTCAAAATGCTCCTAATTACTAATTGATGACAAATTCAAGTGTACAGCTTCACCTAATTAATTATTAATTTGTTTCGTTATATCATTTATACTTTGAATAAGATATAACTTCTTCACCAATAACTTCTTTGGGTGATATCCAAAAAAAATTTGGTCATCTCTCTAATGTCTTTCTAATTGTGTTTTATAATTTTTTTTTTATTTCTGTCTTTGCTCTTAAGCATTTGTATGCATTTGTATGTCTATTTTAAGAACTAGCTGTGCATGTTGTTGTTATGAGATACCAGTACCACTGTTGTTTTATTAGAAAATTTAATTAAAAAAAAAAAAAAAAACATGCATTTTAAGGTGCATTTTA
>NC_056600.1:1759389-1769389 GCF_018340385.1 Cyprinus carpio | reverse complement strand
TTCTTCTGTAAAAGAAGATGTTTTGAAAGTGTTGTTTGTACAGTCGACGTCAATGAAGTTCAGTGTTGTTTAGACCTTAAAAAAAATATCTTGTTTTACAGAAGAAAGCAAGTCATACAGGTTTGAGCGGGATAAGGGAGAGTAGATGATGACAGAATGATCATTTCTGGCTTAACTGTCACTTTAAATATGAATAAATATGAATGAAAATATCTTAAGGACATTTTATTCACATTTGGCTGCCACTTGATATCTATTGTTAATTCAAGCATGCTATTTTTATTTTAGTTTAATTGAGATACTATTTAAGCAATAAGAAGCAGGTGGTTTTGGTTTAATTTGTATTTGTTACGGGCCGTTGTTAGGCACGACACAAAGCGGAGAGACTAAAACTCCCTCAGCTGTTATCAATTCACTGTAAACCAAGGCTTCACGGGGATTATTGCTTTTATAAACTGGTTATTCCATTAACGTAGTAAGGTTTCACCAAATAAAACAGAGCAAATAAAGTGTAATGATATTAATAAAAACTTTATTCTTCCGCCAAACAAAGTAGTTCCTCAGAATCAGTTGTGTTTGCAACAAAGTGGTTGCCGAGCAACACACAAATGTAAACAAAGGTGTATGTTACATTGTAGAGTAATTTACAACAGCTTTGAACGCGGCTCAGCCAATCAGAATCAAGGACCGGAACTATCCGCTTTATAATATAGTTTTTATGAATATTTAGAATGCGATTTAATAGAAACTTAATTTTAATTTTAGTTAAAGTATTAGTCATTTTGTCATTTTCAGTAATTTCTGTTATTATTATATATGTCGGTATAGTTTTTATTAATCAGTTAAAGTGTAAATTATTTTAGTGCATGAAGTTAAATGAAATTAAAATGAGAAATGTTGCCTTCTAATCCATTTATATCAAGTAACAAAAATGTTTTTAATGGTTTGAATTTTAATTTTAGTTTGAGTTTTAGTTAACTAAATAATAAACCTGTCGTAACATCAAGTAAAATTATTTATGTAGCACTTTATACAATACAGATTAGTGTTAATGTTGCAAAATTCATGAATTGTGAAACAAATTCTGTTTTAGCTGTAAAGCAGCTCATTATTCAGATCAATTCGGCACAAGTTTTGTTCTCGTCCGATAGTGTAAATGCAGTTAGATTGATAATATTACTGAATATTAACCATCTTTTAAACCCCAAAAGCAAAGCAAAGCTATTTGAGAAGCTCTGTGAGTTTTTCTGCCTGCTATAGAAATAAAGGTGACTTGACTTTTGTCTCCTGCAGCATCTGACCACGTTTGAGGAGGCCATGCTGACCATCGAGGACGGCATCAGGAAGCTGCGTCTGCTGGACGCTAAAGGGAAGGTGTGGACGCAGGACATGATCCTGCAGGTGGACGGGAAAGCCGTCAGCCTCATCGACAACGACAGCAAGGTACGAACACACCGATCCAGTGTAGGGTTGGGTGTCCTTTGAATCTTTTCGATTTCGAGGGATGTGTGTTATTAAAAATTTTATAATAAATATTTTTTATTCTTTTTTTTTTGAAAATTTATTTGCATTTGAGATGAAATGAATAAAAATCAGCAGGCTACATAAAAACTGGGCTCGTTTAATTAAGAGCTGTTTGTGTGCAAAGTAGAGCTGGATAAATTTTATTATTCTGGATAAATAGAGTTTTTTTATTTTTAAAATTGAGATTGTGGTTCTCTCATGATTCTGAAGAAAAAACATTAGACACCTAAACAAAATCACGTGTAAATTATGAATGAATGATTCAATGACTCACTCAAGATTCACTTGTTTCATTACTGGATGAATCAGCGTTTTGGAACGAATCTCTTGAATGATTCAAAGACAAAAACATTTTAACAGCCCCTTTTCGCCACCTGCTGGCGTATCTGATTCCTGACCTTAAGCAGGGCCGCCAACTTTTAAGTTCATCATGGAGTGAGATTTTCCACAGTGGAAATTATTTTAATTTAAAGGGATAGTTCACCCAAAAATGATAATTCTGTCATCATTTACTCACCCTCATGTCGTTCCAAACCTGTAAATGTTGCTTTCTTATGTTGAACATAAAAGAAGATATTTTGAAGATTGCTGGTAATCGAACAGTTGGTAGTTGCCATTGACATCTATAGTATTTTTTTTTCAATTTCAAAGTCAATGGGGACCACCAACTGTGCACCAACATGCAACATGAGCAGTTTTTAGTCTAAATTAGATTGTATAATTTCGAAATCTGAAGCAAAAACAGAACGATTTGACTTTAGTTTTGTGAAACTATAAAATTTCTGCATGAGACCGAAACAACAGACGAGCTGAACGAGACGCAGATTCACTCTCTGCCAGCAGGTGGCACTTAAAGCGTTTCCTTGGTTGCAGCTGTAAACAAAGCACTTGTGAACACTGCAGCAGGTGGGGCTTACAGCGTTTCCTTGGTTACCGCTGTAAACAAAGCACTTGTGAACACTGCAGCAGGTGTGGCTTAAAGTGTTTCCTTGGTTACCGCTGTTAACAAAGCATTTATAAACACTGCAGCAGGTGGAGCTTAAAGCGTTTCCTTGGTTACCGCTGTAAACAAAGCACTTCCGAACACTGCAGCAGGTGGCACTTAAAGCGTTTCCTTGGTTACCGCTGTAAACAAAGCACTTATGTACACTGCAGCAGGTGGTGCTTAAAGCGTTTCCTTGGTTACCGCTGTAAACAAAGCACTTATGAACACTGCAGCAGGTGGTGTTTAAAGCGTTTCCTTGGTTACCGCTGTAAACAAAGCACTTGTGTACACTGCAGCGGGTGGTGCTTAAAGCGTTTCCTTGGTTACCGCTGTAAACAAAGCACTTGTGAAAGAACTTGTGAGGTGGTGCTTAAAGCGTTTCCTTGGTTACCGCTGTAAACAAAGCACTTGTGTACACTGCAGCGGGTGGAGCTTAAAGCGTTTCCTTGGTTACCGCTGTAAACAAAGCACTTATGAACACTGCAGCAGGTGGTGCTTAAAGCGTTTCCTTGGTTACCGCTGTAAACAAAGCACTTGTGTACACTGCAGCGGGTGGTGCTTAAAGCGTTTCCTTGGTTACCGCTGTAAACAAAGCACTTGTGTACACTGCAGCGGGTGGAGCTTAAAGCGTTTCCTTGGTTACCGCTGTAAACAAAGCACTTATGAACACTGCAGCAGGTGGTGCTTAAAGCGTTTCCTTGGTTACCGCTGTAAACAAAGCACTTGTGAACACTGCAGCAGGTGGTGCTTAAAGCGTTTCCTTGGTTACCGCTGTAAACAAAGCACTTATGAACACTGCAGCAGGTGGTGCTTAAAGCGTTTCCTTGGTTACCGCTGTAAACAAAGCACTTGTGTACACTGCAGCGGGTGGAGCTTAAAGCGTTTCCTTGGTTACCGCTGTAAACAAAGCAGCGCTGCACTTATGAACTTTAATATGCTTTATACAGAGGCAAGATGAAAATAAAAATACCATGTAAACTTTTCTAAAGACAGTAGTCTGAAGTTCCCCTCAGACATACATTCATATAAACTCCTATCCCTAATTGAATCGTGATTTGTTTAGCATCTCAACCGATTCGAATTGTCACATATTTTAATCAATCTTCAACCGGCTTGCGGTTAATCGTTACATCTTTAAAATAGAATCTTTTGGTGATTTCCAGAGTGCAAACACAAATATGCAGTGGAGCCTTGACCAAATTTTGCTAATATCCTGTTATTACAGTTTTTACTGAAGAAAATGGATGTTGGCAGCCAGGTTCCAACCCTTCTCCAGTGATACGTGTATGGCCTGATCATGTGTGTGTTTCAGAATGAACTGGAGAACTTTCCTCTGGCCTCGATCCAGCACTGTCAGGCCGTGATGAACGCCTGCAGCTACGACTCCATCCTGGCGCTGGTGTGTAAGGAGTCCGGTCAGAGCAAACCGGACCTGCACCTGTTCCAGTGCGACGACATCAAGGTCTGGTCTCACTCCTTTGTGTGTTTGTTGACCGTCAGTGTTGGGAAGGTTACTTTGGAAATCTAATAGGTTACAGATTACCAGTCACCCTGTTTAAAATGTAATAAGTAGTTTAACTATTTCAATTACTTTATTAAAGTAATGTGATTAGATTTGATTACTTTTTGTTAACTTTTCTAAATTTAAAGTTCTAAAGGTTTTCGGTTACTCTTTATTTTAAGGTGTCCTTGTTTTTAGTGTAATTATACATTTAAGTACTGAGTAATATTAATTTTATTTAAATGTATTTATTTTATTATTTGGTTTAGGGTTTTGGTTTTTTGGTTGATATTATGCATGATTTTTATTATATATTTTTTATATATATATTATTTATTGTTATATATAATAGCAAGTAACATGTAAAGAGATCATCAATGATTGATTTCTGTAATTTTTTAAATATTTTTTATTTTTTTATTTGTTTTTATAATTTAATTTTAAAGCACAGTCACCGCAAAATAAAACTTTAGCACCTCTTTTTACTTTTAGATCGTTCTGAGGTTAAATACAGATTTAAAATCATGACAAGAAATAGTTTAATAGTTATGATACTGTTTTTAAAATAACGTCCTTGCATAGCTATGACAGAAAACACTGACATCTAACAATGCCTTGAAATAAAACAAATAAATTAAAAAAAATACAAATAAAGCATATACACAAACCCAAATAGGAAATAAAGCAGTTATCCCCCTTTTGTAATAGTTAACATTTGCATAAGTAACTGGAATTTAATTACACATTTTGTCTCAGTAACTGTAACTGATTACAGTTACATTTATTTTGTAATTAAATCAGGCCAATTTGATCCACATGGACATCGAGAGCGCCGTCAGCGACCACAAGGGCGGGAAAGTCAAGAAGCGTCCGGAGGTGCTGAAGTAAGTCCAGCGCTTGTGAATTATGAAGATGCCTGTTGCCACGGTAATGCAGCATCCGTTTCTCTGTGTCCATCAGAATGATCCTAAAGAGTGACGGGACCATCCCTCCGCCCCCAGGAGGCCCCGCCCCCGAGCTTCCAGGAGCTGTCAATCAAACGGACAGCAAGAGCCGAGTGGCCAGTTGGACCAATGAGCAGCAGGAGCGTAAGTGGAGGCGGTTTCTGTCTTTAACCCTCGAGTTCCTGTTCCAGAGTCTCATTGTGTGTGTGTTTGTCCTCAGATGATCCACAGAGACATTGGATATAGTTGGATTAGCGCAGCGCAAGTGGACAGAGATGTGGTGAGTATTTACACTGATACATCACATCCTGTTCTTAAGGATGCTTAAAAAATCTTAGGAAGTATACATTTGATTTTTAAATTTCAAGGTTATTGAGTTTGAAAAAGTCTGTGTATGCAGTTATATACCCCCAAAATTCAATATACACAGGCATTTTTGCCCCAATGAGTTTTTGACTTGATCATATGATGTAGTTATATCAAAATATCACGAGCAAGTGTCGTTTTCCCAAATATCAGCACAAATGCAACTGTGATATTTATTTTCTACAACAGTTACATAAACGATAATTTACTTTTTAGACACAACACTGTCAGTATTGTTTGTTTTTTCTTTATTTTGTCAACAAAAATTTCTAAATAAAAACACAGCAGAACCGAAGTTCTGAGCAACACACAAAAATTATAATGATTTCATTTGATTGGTAACCGTTTTTATTCTAATTGAATTTAATTTGAATGCTAAAGTGTGACATAAAAGGTGATTTCTATGCATAAGTATAGAAAAAAAATCCCCTTATATAGATATAAAAAAAAAAAAAAAAACTGGAAATCATTTTAATTTGACAAATATTACCCCTTAATAAAAATAAAAAGTTATTTTCTGTCACTACTGTGAACTGCACATCCCTTATCATTTTTATTCATCCAGGTCTTAAAAAGCCTTAAAATTAGACTTGTGCAGCAACCCTGTGCCAGCCAATGAGACGAGCCCGTCACTGCAGATAAACTGAGCCTGATTTAAATATTTTTTTACCGGCCATGAAACTGTATGTGTGGAAATGCATGAAATATAGGCTGAACAAATTGGGGAAACAAACCAAATAGTTATTTATTTATTTTTTGGCAAAAATTGTGATTGCAGTTTATAATGAAGACTTTCAGTCAGTATGATGGTTGTGCGAGAGTCACGTTGGTGTTGCACATGTCTGTGTGTGTGTGTGTGTGCTTGTGCGTGTGTGTGCATGCAGCAGATGGTAAAATACTGACGTGTGTTACAGCAAATCCTCAATCACATTCTGGACGACATCGAACACTTCGTCACCAAACTGCAGAAAGCCGCCGAGGCCTTTAACGATCTCTCAAAACGCAAGAAAACCAAGAAGAGCAAAAAGAAAGGACCCGGAGGTGAGTGCTCCTCACATCACACATCCTCATCATCCTCATCATCATCAGTGTGTCATGAGTGTGTTTGCTGTGTGTCTCCGATCAGAGGGAGTTTTGACGCTGAGAGCTAAACCTCCGTCTCAGGACGAGTTTATCGACTGTTTCCAGAAGTTCAAACACGCCTTCAACCTGCTGGTGAGTGACGTTAAACAGGTTACCATCCCAATTACAAACATTAGAAAAATTTAATTTATATGATCTGTGATGTGATTATTGTTTGTCATTCCAGGGGAAGTTGAAGAACCACATTCAGAACCCCAGTGCTGTGGATCTGGTCCACTTCCTGTTCAATCCTCTCAGACTGGTTCGTCTTTTGATCACGTGTGTGTGTTTGTGTGTAGAACAGTTGTTCTGTCAGACTGACGTGTGTGTGTGTGTGTGTCTCAGGTGATCCAGACGTCTGGAGGAGTGGATCTGGCTAAAAGCGTGATCGTTCCTCTCCTCACCAGAGAAGCCATTGACTTCCTGCACGCGGCGGGTTCGGCGGAGGAGAGACACCTGTGGGTCACGCTGGGAGACGGATGGACCAAATGCAGGTACTGGAGTATCTCTTTTAATAACAAAACTGACCGATATTTAAAACTTTTCATAGAACAAAATCAACCAAGATATAAATCGCTTACCTGAAACAAAAGCAACCGATACCTAAATCTCAAAACCTAAAAAATTAAACCGACTGATGTTTACATTTTTACAGAACAAACACAACCGATATTTAATTCTCCTAACCGAACAAATGTTTATTTTTTTACAGAACAAACACAACCGATATTTAATTCTCCTAACCGAACAAATTATTAATTTTTACAGAACAAACACAACCGATATTTAATTCTCCTAACCGAACAAAACCGACTGATATTTAAATCTCTTAAATGAACAAAAACAGCTCGTATTTAAATATTTTAACAAAACAAATATGACCAATATTTTAATCTCTTATAGAACAAAACAAACCAACATTTAAATGTCTTATTAGAACAAAACTGACTGATAATTCAGTCTCATGATAGAACAAATCCAACGAACATTTAAATATTTTACAGAACCGACCGATATTTAAGTTTCTTAACAGAACAAAGCAACCGATACCTAAATCTCAAAACCTAAAAAATTAAACCGACTGATGTTTACATTTTTACAGAACAATCACAACCGATATTTAATTCTCCTAACCGAACAAATTATACATTTTTACAGAACAAATACAACCGATATTTAATTCTCCTAACCGAACAAAACCGACTGATATTTAAATCTCTTAAATGAACAAAAACAGCTCGTATTTAAATATTTTAACAAAACATATATGACCAATATTTTAATCTCTTATAGAACAAAACAAACCAACATTTAAATGTCTTATTAGAACAAAACTGACTGATAATTCAGTCTCATGATAGAACAAATCCAAAGAACATTTAAATATTTTACAGAACCGACCGATATTTAAGTTTCTTAACAGAACAAAGCCAACCGATATTTAAAAATTTTAATAGAACCGATCAATATTTACGTTTCTTAACAGAACATAACCAACTGATATTTAAATATTTTAACAAAACAGAACTAAATCTCTTAACAAAACAGAACTGACTGATGTTTATTTTTTTAAAGAACAAACACGGCCGATATTTAAATCTCTTATCTAAACAAAATTTACCGATAATTCGGTCTCTTAATAGAAAAAAGTCAACTGTCATTTAAATATTTTAACAGAACAAAACCAACCAATATTTGAATCTTTTAATCAGACAAAACTGTCCGATATTTAAACATTTCAATGGAACAAAATTAACTGACGTTTAAATATTTTAACAGAACAAAACAAACGTATATTTAAATCTCTTAACAGCACAGAATCGACCAATATTTAAATGTCTTAATAAAACAAAAACAACAGATATTTTAATGTCAACAACTGACCAACATTTAAATCTTTTAATTGTCTTTGAAAGCACAGACATCTGTTTGAACCGATATAAGTGCTAGACAACACTATAAATACAAAATAGCTAGATCTAAATCTGGAGGATCACTCATCTCATCGTCATCTCATCCAGCACTATAACCCGCTCTACACGGTCATGAAAAACCTGGAAAAAGTAATGGAATTTTAAAACAGCAATTTCCAGGCCTGGAAAGTTTTGGAAAAGTAATGGAAATCTATTTTGCAATTCTCTGTATAATAGAATTATGTTTAATCAGGTCCTGAATTATGACTTTAAAACGAGGGAAATTCAATATAGTGTGTAGGTTAGATGAGTAAATAAATCCACACAAACCATCAGATGAAAACAGTGTGATTCAGCTGTATCGTGTCCTCTCTCTTTTACATTTTCTTCACATCAGCGTCACATCTAAAGCGCGTGCTGCGAGGAACAAATTGCGCTTGTTGCGCTTAAGTGGCCAAATACGCACAAAATGACATCAAAATGGTCCTCTTTAAGTTAATGTAAACAGTTGCGAAAGAAACCGTGTATCAGTATTAGATCTGTGAAACAGGTCTTGTGACAGCAGCCTAATAAAGCTGTGCCAGCTGTCATTAATGTTAATCAGACAACAAAAGACAGAAAATCCCTCACTGCTCTTGACTGAATAATGTGTGGTTGAATAACTTTAAAGGGGTCCGATTATGACGAGACCTGGTTGAGCTGATCTAGAGAAGGCAACGAGTGTTATAACTATGTCAGAGACACGCTAGCTTTCCCCTGAGTGTTTACTATCATCAGGGTTTAAATCGCGCTCAAATTGATTTTGACGCAGTATTTACACTGAAGCTGGCAGGCAGCTATGGTAAGAGGCATGACATTTCCCAACCAGGTGCCGAGTGGAGCCAATCACAACACACACTGGCCCAGCTAACCAATCACAGCGCATTTCGTATTTCAGAAGGCGGGCCTTCATTTGATACAGGAACTATTCGAGCGGTTCATGCCAGACTCGGGAGAGAGGTGTTGTAATAATGTAAAATATGTGAAAAATAATGTGTTTTCGAGCAAACTAGTATGAGAGCCTGTTCTTGTACACCCCTTAAACAAAAACTAGTTCAAGCATCAAGCATAAATGTTAATTAACAGTTGAATAAATTTCTGTAGCCTATATAAAACACATTCATATTTTAGAAAATGTAGTTAATATTTGCATCATTAATGATTTATCTTATCCACCCGCAGATAATCAGAATGCATTTTCTTATTACCAGACCCGCGGATATAACCACCATCCGCGCGTCACTAATGTGTATTGTGATTTGTCTTGTGTGGAGGTTGGAGTGGCCGAAGGATCACCCGTTTCCTCCGCACACGCTGTGTTTCCGGGACGGCTGGGAGCCGCCGGTGCTGGTGTCTCGAGAGCAGGACGTGGCTCAGCTGGCGGAGAGGCTCGGCGCGGCTCAGAGACCTGTGGACAGACCTCCGCTCGACGTGAGACGCTCTTCCACCTTTAACACTTACGGTGTGACGCTGTGAAGTACTTGTTGACGTGAAAGTGTTTTCTCTCCCGACAGCAGCCGCTGGTCCAGGACTTCCCCGGCACAGACGGGTACGGCTACAGGCACACCTCTTACAAGCGCTTGCACCTGCTGGAGCCAGACACGGC
>NC_056600.1:1626889-1756889 GCF_018340385.1 Cyprinus carpio | reverse complement strand
TGCTGTCAAATAAAACAGTTGCCATGCCAACATGTTTCTGTAAACAATGCTTGCCCCGCATGCTGGTTCTTCTTATTGGAGTTTTCTTGAAATGATGTTTATGTAAAGAGTTGTTTATAAGTTTTTAATGTTTTTTTTGCTTGACAGTGTCTTAAAAACGCTGTGCTCATGTGTGAGATGCCGCAAAAGACACGAGGCGTGAGTAGTGGTCATACGTCCATCTAGTACGTATTTACATAGAAAAACAAAGGAAAAGTAGTGCACTGGAATAGAAAAAAGTGTTCTGTGTGAACGGCTTCTTAGAGACCTCTTGCAATCAGATTCATACCCTTGATGAGCTGGTGTCCAATCAAAGTTGATCATGTGATTACAGCAGGTCTGCAGGTGAACTAAATCACGAGTGCTTCAGCATGTCCTGTGTGAACAGGAAGTGCATTGGTGTGAGGTCTTGATCACAGCAGAGTTCAGTGAGTGACTGTGCTATTTGTGCCGTTCAGAAGCAGCGCTCAGATTATGTGCCCAAACCGGCGGTGACGGAAGCCCCGCCCACCCCAATGGCCCCGCCTCCTCCCGCCCCACTGCAGATCCCCACCCCCCCGCTGCTGCCCGCATCCGCCCAAAAACATGACACACCACCGGCAGACGGCCAACAACACAACAACAGCAGCAGCGAGAGCGACGGCGTGACCATGAGAGAACATCAGAGAGAGAGACCCGCGCCCGCCAGCCGTACGTACACACACACACACACAAGCAGCACATTTTCTGAAAAATAAGCCATACTGGACAAATCGATTCAAAACATTAAATGGGTCATGAACTGAGAAACCAAAATTCCCTTGATCTTTTGACATATGGAGGTCATTGTACTATAAAAACATCCTGTAAGTATCAAAACTCAACACTTTGTCATTTGTCTAAATACAGCTTCTATTTATGGCTGTCTGCCAAAACCACAGCTTGTGGATTGTTCTACACTATGACGTAATAGTGTGGATAAGCACCGCCTCCGCAGAACATCAACATCTGCTTCTACATCAATAGCTGTTTAGCCACGCCCACCGATTCTACAGCATTGCCTGTTTAGCCCCGCCCACCAGTTCTACATCATTGCCTGTTTAGCCCCGCCCACCAGTTCTACATTATTGCCTGTTTAGCCCCGCCCACCGATTCTACATCACTTTCTGTTTAGCCCCGCCCACCAGTTCTACATCATTGCCTGTTTAGCCCCGCCCACCGATTCTACATCACTTCCTGTTTAGCCCCACCCACCGATTCTACATCATTGCCTGTTTAGCCCCGCCCACCGATTCGCACATGTAGTATAAGTGAGAGACGAACGCGCAGGTCTACACAGAAACCAAACGATAAAGATGCTCTGAAGACAAGAAGATGCTGTTCAATGCAGCCTTCCTTCTGATCCCAACGTTAGGAAAGAGTGGATGAACTTTATTTTTAGTGAAGATCCAGACCGCGTGAGTAAGAACTCGTTCCTTTGTTCACTTCATTTTACCGTGGATTCATTTACAAACAAGGAACAATTCGATGCGAGATTGAAACTAAAAGACGGTGCTGTGCGACTGTATTAGATCCGACAGTAATGTTGCAACACAAGTGTGCGTAACTGTTTTCATTACGTGATCAGTATTGCTTTGTCTCGTCTTATTGATCGCTTGATATGTATTGAGTTATATTGCGTTCTTGACCTAAATCACAGCAGCGTCCATCTGTAAGGAATATTGCTGTCAATCATACACAACTATTAGCCAATCACAGCAGTGGGTGTTTACTTCTGAGTCTACAATCCGCCTTCAAACAGAGCGTTCTGATGAGGGGTTAAAAACAGCACAGAAAATAGCCTGTTACTTCTAAATAATGTGTTTTGATGTAAAAATCTTAACATTATAAGTGGACTTCAGAGAACAGTACAAAATAAAAAACAAAGGCAGTTCATCACCCCTTTAATAAAAGAAGTATAAGTATCTCAGTGTGTAAATGACACACACACACACACCTGCAGCATTATCCGTGTGTTTCTCAGGCCGGAAATCCAACATGGAGGAGGTTCAGGACGAGCTGATGCACAGACTGACTCTGGGCCGCAGCGCTCAGAAAAAGTTCCAGGCTCCGTCTCGATCCTCCAGCCTGCCGGCGGTCAACATCACGTACGACTCCACGCCGGACGAGGTCAAGGCCTGGCTGCAGCTCAAAGGCTTCAGCGAAGAGTGAGTGACCCGTTCATCAGAAGTTGATATGATTCTTTAGGGTCTTAATGAAAAGTCTATAACATACTTTGGTTAAAATATCTCAATGGCAGTGTAAATAACATTCTTTTTACCTTGTTAAAATCAGCTCTGTTTTCAGCGAGCCGTTTTAGTGCATGCTCCTTTAAATGCTAATGAGCTCTGCTGACCCCGCCCCTCTCTTCCGTGGGGTGACGAGCAGTTCTCATGAGGCTGGAGATGTAACACTGTGTGGATCTGTATCATTGTAGGGTGGTTGTGTACACACACTGCCAACACACATTTCAGTTCAATCATCTTGTAAAAGTGTATGCCCCGTCCAATGACCCCTTTAAGGCTGATGGGTTGAGCTGTTGTGGTTCGGTCTGCAGGACTATCAACAGTCTGGGTGTGCTGACCGGCGCCCAGCTCTTCTCTCTGAACAAAGACGAGCTGAAGACCGTGTGTCCTGATGAAGGAGCTCGGGTCTACAGCCAGATCGCCGTCCAGAAAGCTGCTCTCGAGGTGAGTCGACATCTTCTGCTTCTCCTCGCAGATCCTTCCTTATTTCTCTCGTCATTCCCCTTTCAACTCTTCCGTCACAATCCAACTGTCTCGGACCGGATCACATCACACTGACCGTACGATTCTGAAACCATCTAGAAAGCGATAGCATAATAGTCCTCCCTGAATCGAATCTCGAGTCCGTTTAGTTGATCTGCTGACAAGTTGCTCAACTCTGTAGTGTCGCTTTGGTTTTCCTGTGGTGTTTTTGCTGTCCGCAGGTTTTCTTCTGACCCTCCTATGATCCTCACATGTAACCCACATTCCTCTGAAGGTACTTTAGTATCGTAGCGAGGCGGCTTTGCTCTGTTTAGTTAACACATCATTAACCAGTTCCTTCTTAAAGGGATAGTTAACAAACATTGCATGAGTTTCTTTCTCAAAGAATATGTTTTAAAGAATGTTGGAATGCGAAGAGTTAATGGAAACCGTAATATGTGGGACGTCAAAAACGGTTTGATTCCTGACATCCTTCAAAACATCTTCTTTTGTGTTTAAAACAAGAAAGAAAATCAGGTTTGAAACAACTTGAGTGTGAGTAAATGATGACAGAATTTACATTAATGGGTGAACTGTCCCTTTAAATTGGAATATGAAGTCCACACTTAGCTAGTTCATCACTAACTAATAGTTTCATCATTCAGTTCTCATCTGATAGCGTCAGTGCAGTTAAATCAAAAATATTACTCAATAATAATAGTCTTTTAAACCCTCCCAAAATAAAAACAAACATAAGAAATGGCATTTGTTTATTATGATTGATCTTATAATGCACAGCGACTGAAGTCTGACAGGTAAACATCATAACAGGTAAATATTTAGTTTAAGCATTATGGTTCAATGCTAAAATATTTAGTAACTTGCCACAACTAGCTGGTGCAAACGCCCCCCGATGATCCAGAGCCGCTCGTTTCCTCCTCCAGCTCATATTAATATTTCAACAGCACTATTTATTTTGTTTGCACGCGACCGATGATCTCCGTTTCATTGAATCTGTTTGAAATCAGAGCGAGTGCTCATTCTAACAGATGCTCGTGTTGTTTAGTGGCTTCTGTCTGCGGTTTCCAGTCATAGTTAGAGAATAGATGCTTTCCCAGAATCCCTCAAGCGCCGCTTTACACGTCCATCATTGTCAGTTTAGAGCATCCTCATTCACTCGTTTCTGCTCTTCTCCTCTGTCTCTCCATCACGCCGCAGGTGTTCTGAGGTACTGAGCTTCACGCAGCTTGTTTAAATAAGCATTTTGTGAGGGCTGGGTTGGAAATACATATTTCTCGATTTGAATCGATTCTCATTTTGATGAACTGATATTGAGCAAGAGCTGATCTATGCTGTTTTCTGTAACAAAACTTAATGAAACATTATTTCATTAACACATCCCATCCAATACATCGCATTACGCTTTGTCCTTAGTTACATCTGATAGGAAACAAAGTCTCAGCTTTCAATTTTTCATGAAATTCAAACAATAAATACTTTTTAATGTGGTGACAGACCACTGCAAATAAGTTTCAGCTGCAAATAAACATGAATGAACATCAGAAGAATCAGAACATCTTTCTGAAATTAATCATGTCCCTTGGAATCAGTGTTTTAAATACAGAAAGGTGTCAATAAATCAGCTTGTGATCAATAATGTCACAATTACCTCCGAAATATATTCAATGACCATAAACTTAATAGTCAGCTAGAATAAATAACATTTTGCTGAATACATTACATATTTATTATATTTTTACTTAAGCTTTCCTTTAATATTAATAGATATTATTTAAAAACAAATCTACTTGTTTTATTTAAAAAGAAAAAAGAGTCTCTAACTCTAGCATTCTCTATTCTTTCTCTAATCTCTCTGCTTATTTTCTTTTTATTTATTAATAATCAATAATAATGACCCTCTAACATTAGCATTGTCTATTCTTTTTATATTCTTTTGACTTGTTCTTTTTCTATTCTATCTCTTTGTTTTCTTTTTATTTATTATAAAATATATAAATATATTCTGTTTACATAATATATGTTTATATAAATACACATGCATGTATATATTTAAGAAAATGTTACATTTACATATTAAATATATTTATCGAATTATATGAATATAAATATATACATGTAAATATTTTCAAAATATATGCTTTATGCGTGTGCATTTGTATATACACAGTATATAAATACACAAAGTACACACACATATATTATGTAAACAAAAACCTTTATTTTGGATGCGATTAATCGCGATTAATCATTTGACAGCGCTAGTAATATTTAATAAATCCATCATGAAATCAAGTTTTGACATCCACTATATAAATGTTTATATTTAGAAAGAAAACTGGAGTAGAAACATAATTATATCAATAAAATAACCTTTGTTTGTAATATAGTTTTTACAGCACTAGTTGAAATTTTTTTTGCTTATATATCCAAAGGAATCAATATTGATCGGAACTGAATTGAATTGCAAGCTTGTGCATGAAAATCGAGTCAGATCGTGAAATCAGTCTGAATCCCCAGCCCTCGCGAGGTGTTTCTGAGAGTCTCACTGCGCTCTGTCTGTGTGTCTGTAGAGGAGCTCCGCCTCGGAGCTGCAGGAGATCATGAGGAGGCGGCAGGAGAAGCTGGCAGCGGCGGCGGCGGCGGGTGATTCCGGCGTGGAGTCCTTCGATGAGGGGAGCAACCACTGACCCCTCACTCACCTCTGTCACCTCTGACCTTTTACAGGACGCCGTGGAGCGCGCTCAGTTTGCCGCCATAATGCACCGTCGTCAAGAACTCTTGGACCCGTCTGATAACGGAACCAGATCGGACGCAGACAAACACGCGTGACGAGACGCGAGAGGAAATTGGCTTTTATTAGCAGAGATGTGAACGTTGCTTCAGCGTTCTCCGCAGGTTCCTGTGAGAACATCAGAGCTGTATGTAGTCTAGTGCCATTGAGTTTTGCCTTCATACTCCAACATCCTGGAAAGATTCGTATATATATATATATACTGTATATATATATAGAGTACAGGTCAAAAGTTTGGAAACATTACTATTTTTAATGTTTTTGAAAGAAGTCTCTTCTGCTCATCAAGTCTGCATTTATTTGGTCAAAAATACAGTAAAAACAGTAATATTGTGAAATATTATTACAACTTAAAATAATAGTTTTCTATTTGAATATACTTTAAAAAAATAATTTATTCCTGTGATGCAAAGCTGAATTTTCAGCATCATTACTCCAGCCTTCGGTGTCACATGTAACATCCAGTCTATCACATGATCATTTAGAAATCATTCTAATATTCTGATTTATTATGAGTGTTGGAAACAGTTCTGCTGTCTAATATATTTGATGAATAAAAGGTTAAAAAGAACTGCATTTATTCAAAATAAAAAAAAATATCTAATAATATATATTCTAATAAAATGTTTTCTTTACTATCACTTTTTATCAATTTAACACATCCTTGCTGAATAAAAGTATTGATTTTATTTTAAAAAAAAAAGAAAGAAAAAAAAATTACTGACCAGTAGTGTATATTGTTATTACTTGATGTTTATTTTTTTTTATTTTTTTATTTTTTTTATTTTTTTTCTTTTTATTCATCAAAGTATCCTAAAAAAGTATCACATGTTCTGAAAAAATATTAAGCAGCAGAACTGTTTTCCAACTTTGATAATGAATCATCATATTAGAATGATTTTCTAAAGGGTCATGTGATAATGATCCTAAAAATTCAGCTTTGCATCACAGAAATAAATGATAATTTAAAGTATAATAAATTTAAAAACAATTATTTTAAGTTGTAATAGTTTTTTTAAATTTTAATGTTTTTTCTGTATTTTTGATTTTTTTATTTCAGGCTTGATGAGCAGAAGAAACTTCTTTCAAAAACATTAAAAATAGTAATGTTTCCAAACTTTTGACCTGTACTGTATATGCACTCATATTGTACTTTTACTGCTTGGACAGAAAACATCAGAAAAAAATCCCACACGATTGACCGGATCTTGGACCAAATATCACTTACTATTGTTCCTCACAGACACTTCTGACTAATGACGTCCTGAAGTTCAGCCAGATTATTTATCAGCCGCTTTGAATGTATGTGGAGATTTTTTTTTTTTTTTTACTAGCAAAATAATATTTCTGTACGTGTACAGCCAAAAGAGAAGCTTTATGGAAATGAAACGTCCGTTACTGTAGATCTGACGTTCGTTGCGTTGGCCTGAATTATTTGAGTTTCACAAGAACACGTGACCGGTTCTGGGCCAAAATCCTCCTGCAGTCTCATCCTCTTCTTCCTCTCTCTGCGGATCTCATTGTAATGATGATACTGATGCCATCAAACCTTCTGAAATATTAATGACTTCTTGTAAGCATTGATTTTTTTCTTCACTGTCCCAGTAATGTGACTGATGTTTGGCCAAATCAATCTCTGGGTTCAAGGTTTCTGTTTAAACACAAATGTAAATATAAAGTGTGTGCAGAATAAACAGAATCATGTGAGCTTTGTGTGGCGTCCATCAAAGTGATTTAGTAGATAGTAGATTTGAACGAGAGCTTAGCTGTAAGAAAATAAATCAATAAAGAGAGAGGTAAACTGGACCAACACCGAACTGCTTCATTTTCTCCAGTTTATCACTGTGTATTACGCTCTGTATGCATATAGCGATAGACAGGTGACTTAATATAGTTGAAAGTGTACATATTTTAGAGAGAAATTATACATTTAAAGGGGTCATGACATAAGAAATCAAATTTGCTTCGATCTTTTGCCATATAAGAGGTCTTTGTAAAACATCCTGGAAGTTTCATAGCTTAAAACGTCCTCATTATACGACACAGTGTCCTGGAGAGTCACAAAGAAACGTGTTGAAAGATAAAGTGGAACTAGATCTGAATGCAGCTGCATCACGAACCGTAAGTAACAATGGTTTCATAATGCTTTGTCTGGAAATTTTTATTTTCATGTTGTGGAAACACAGTGAGGGGCATTGATAGTGTTTCCTATTCAGTGACGTCAGCCAATCACAGCAGCGTCCGATTACTGACGAGCCTTAAAGGACCCGCCCCTTAAAACAGCACTTTTTATGAAGAGAGCGTACATTAATAACTTTAACATTAACAGTAAACCTCAAAGAACATATTCAAATTCTAAAAAAAAAAAAACATGTCATGGAGCCCTTTAATGAGGAAACTTTGGATGGATTGTGATTTGTTTGAAGTAAGTTATTACATTTGGATGAAAGATGTTTTAATCTGTGACCCTGCAGCACAGAAGCAGTCATAAGTAGCACAGGAATATTTGTAGCAGTAGACAACAATACAATACATGTATCTTTCTTTAATGCCAAAAATCATGAGGATATTAAGTAAAGATCCATGAAGATATTTAGTAAATTTCCTACCGTAAATATATAAAAACTTAATTTTTGATTAGTAATATGCATTGCTAAGAACTTCATTTGAACAACTTTAAAGATGATTTTCTCAATATTTAGATTTTTTTTTGCACCCTCAGATTCCAGATTTTCAGATAGTTGTATCTCAGACAAATATTAAACCATACATCAATGGAGAGATGATTTATTAATCTTTCAGATGATGTATAGATCTCCAGGGTCTCATACGTCTGTACAGTAGAGGGTTGTGCTTTCTGACTGCATGAAGAAAAGGATGCAGGAGAAGAAAGTTTAAAACTCTTCAGCAAATAAAAAAAAGGAGAAAGTAATTTTTGTTCATTAGTATGGCTGCATTAGGTCAGCAGCAAAGACACTGGTTACTGTTATTTAACATTTAGAATTACTGCAGTTTTGCATCACATTTTGAGTTTGCATTGCACTGTTTTTATTCATTTTTTGAGGAACACTGAATGACACTATCACTCCTGATTTCTGTCACCATGGCAACACCAGATCTGTCAATCAATAATACACGGGAAACAAAGTAACCGGCGTTACTCATCTGAAAAAGCACCTCAGATATTTAAATCTAAATTAAAAAGTAATGCGGATCTCACAGCACACGCGTCTGTCAAACCAGATCCCTAACAGACCTCCCGGAGCTTCTGGAGCTCAGCCTGGGCCTCCGCGCTTCCAGGATCCAGCTTGAGAATCATCTCATAATCTGGACGAATGAACAGAGACCTGAACTGGATGAAGATCAGACTGGATTTTTATTTCTTGTGCATCTGTTAAACTGCGTGATCATTTAATTTTTTCGTGATCATTTAATTTTTTCATTTTTGATGGTTTCACCTCCATTTTTTTAATGTTTTATGCTGCATTTTTTTGATTACAAAATAATTTAGTTAAAACATTATATGGAGTTTAAGTTTAATTAAAACAAGAGAAGTAATGATGCTGAAAATTCAGATTTGATCACTGCAATAAATTTCATTTTACAATATATTAACATAGAAAACAGTTATTTTAAATGTACTAATATTTAACTGTTTTAACTGTATTTTTGATCAGGTTAGGGTTATTGAGCAGAGGACACTTCTTTCAAAATGTTTAATTATTCCAAACTTTTGACTGTTGTTGTATACAGCAAAGTTCATAAAGGTAATTAAAAAGGCTCTGAAATGTAAATCGTTGCGTGTGAATCGTTTTGGATGATTTGTGAATCAGTTCAACTGAATCACTGAAAAGATCCGACTGGCTCACAAGTTCAGGCACTTTTTAGCTGCTGGATTATTTCAGATCAGACACAAGAGCAGCTTCATGCACTTCCACGAATAATTCCTGATCAAGCTCCAGACCTTCGAGAGCATCCTGGTGTTTGTTGAGCGCCGCGCGTGCCGCCGCTCTCCTGATGTATGCGTTGACGTATTTCCCGTCGGCAGCGATGGCCAAGTTACAGTCGGACTCCGCCACGGCGAACCTGTGGCACATAAACACTCTCATCAGCACCGCTCCACCAGAACACAGCCGCATGAAGACGGGAGACGCCGCAGTACTTCTGGAGTCTGAAGAAGCAGCCGCTCTGCTGGTGGGCAGGACAGGGCTTTACGGATCGGCGTCCATTCCTCCGGTGTAACACTGGATGGCGCTGTCGTACCGGCCATCCCTGAACAACTCATTCCCCTGAAACATTAAAGGAGTTTCCACAAGTTGTTTTTTTCAGAAAGCTGTTTTAGTGCATGTTCCTTTAAATGCTAATGAGCTCTGCTGACTCCACCCCTTATTTTTTTGTTGATGAAAATACAGAGAAATTCTGAGGTTTTTTTTCTTTAAATGACATTTGAGTGTCATCTTATTTCACATTTTGATACGATTAGTGTTTAATGCAGTCATCTGGTCGAAAACTTTTGTCATTAATATAAACAGACAACAAACAAACAAACAGCCGGATCTGGAGAGCTCAGAATCTCTGATGTCTTCCTCCCAGGTGTTCAGCTCCTTCATGAAGTTCTGCAGATCTTCTGGGTTCTGTCATATCTGTATCTGCAGCTCCAGCGCTTTATTTCCCGACATCTCTGCACTCTTCTATTCGACATCAGATTTCCTGAAACAAACACAATTTCACCAGTTTACAACAACTACTTTGTTGTTTACAACAACTATAAAAATAAAATACAGTTTATTCATGCACCGCTCCATAACAAAAACATCCTAAATATACATTTAAGTGTTTATTTATGAAATTTTATCTATTTGCATCTGTGGATTTTGAAGTTTTTATCTCCACGTTTTTATCTCCACTTACATATACCAAATAATAAATAATAACAATTTTCTGATGAAAAGAGAAATCCAAAACCCCTTAATATGTACACAAAATCAAATCTATATATATTTTATATAGCAGGTTTATCATGAGCTGTGTGGAGTTAAATACAGAGCACTGATAATTAACTTATAATTGACTTGATTTTAAATATTTTAGGAAAAACATGGATCAACGTCACTGGCGTGCTAGAACACACGTGGGATAATTAACTTAGGATCATAAACTTATCTAAAACGCATGTTTAGAGAAACTCATCCAGACGTGTTTAAATTGAAGAGCAGAATCAGACGTGTGTGTGTGTGTGAGTGTGTGTGTGTCTGCGCGCATGCGCGAACTACTTTTCTCTCTCACACACACACACACACACACACACACACACACACACACACACACGCACTGCGCGCGCACGTATAAAAAAGCGAAAATGCTAGAAATAATTATTTTCTTCATTACCCATTTTTGGTGTTTATAATGCTCGTGTTTTGTCACAATATGAAATATATATTTTTGAAGAATATAGTCTCTTGCGTGTGTCGTTTAGTCGTGGACTTTTATTTTGAAAACAAAAACAACCTTGAGGAGATATTATTTTAAGCACAATTATCTTATTTCGAAAATCGAAACAATATAAAAATAAGTACCGCCTACACAAAGTAGAGTAAGTAAAATCGCGACCGTTTTAAAAACTGAACTACTTTAATCCCCTTCACCCTTCGCCTGCTTTCAGTCACGTGACTCGCGGACACCCGCGTGACCTCTGCGTACGTACACGCGCAGCTCAGAGCTATGGCTCAAAACAGCGCAAAAGGAGATGACTTTATTAATAAAGAGCCGCTGCAGGAGAAGAAAGAGGCTGAGGAGCAGACAGCGGCGGCGGAGAGCAAGCAGAAGGAGGAAGACTTCGGCTACGGTTTATACCCCGAGCGCAGCAGCAGCAAGTTCAAGCAGGGCTCGATCGGAGAGAGTCTCTTCACCTTTAAACACAAGTGTCACATCATGCTGCAGGTCGCCATGGACACTAGTAAGAGAACAGCAGCTGTGGGCACGCAGTTTCTCTACATTATCAGAATATTCAAATAAGAGTTTCTAGAGATTATGTTATAGAAGTATGCTATAATGTTTTAGTAGAAAACTGTACACAGACACACACACACACACACACACACACACACACACACACACACACACACACACACACACACACACACACACACACACACACACAGACAGACACACACACACACTCACACACACACACACACACACACACAGACAGACACACTCACACACACACACACACACACACACACACAGACAGACTCTCTCTCTCACACACACACACACACACAGACTCAGACTCTCTCACACACACACACACACACACACACACACACAGACACAGACACACACACACACACACACACACACAGACACTCTCACGCACGCACACACACACACACACACACAGACACACACATACACACACACAGACACACACAGACACTCTCACACACACACAGACACACACACAGACACATACACACACACACACACACACATACACACACACACACACACACACAGACACTCTCACACACACACAGACACACACATACGTACACAAAGATATTATCTGTTAGTATAACAAAAATGTATTCTTATGTTTTAATAAATATACAACACTCTCACACACACACACACACACGTGTCATGTTTTAGATCATCTCTGCATTACTACAGAAGCTTGTTTCCATCACGATTTACAAGGAAAAAATAAAAGAGTGATTGCAAATTTTTATCTCACAATTCTGACTTTTTTAAATTAAAGAAAAGTTAGTTTTATTATTGTATAATATTATTATTTTTTAATCTCACAATCTTGACTTTTTTCTCGCATGCTCCCACCAAATAAAAAATAAATTTAAAAGGTGATTATAATTTTTACATTTTGTTTTGGGGGGGGGGGGTTCTCACAATTTTGATTTTGTCTTGCAATTCTGACTTTTTAAATAAGAATTCTGAGTTTACGTTTCAGTTTTAAGATTTCAGTTATTATTTATTTATTTATTTATTTGGTGTGTCTTCCACTAAATAAAAAAAATAAAATAGTAATTCCTTTTTTTTTTTTTTTTTTTATAATTATTATAATTATTATTTTTTTGTTGTTATTTTTTTTTTGTCTGTGACTGTGTTTTAAATAAAAAAGGTAATTCCAATTATATTATTAGTATGATTTTTATCATTTTAATGTCACAATTTAGACGTTTTTTTTTCTAAGAATTTTTAGTGTATATCTGGCAATGCTGTTTTTTTTTCTACAACAGAATAAAAAATAAAAAAGGTATTTGCAACTTTTTATTTCATAATTCTCATAATTCTAAGAAAAAGTCACAATTATGAAATAAGGTGCGGTTACCTTTATTTTTGTTTCATGCTGCAAACAAGCTTCCACAGATTAGAGTGAAGTGTTCAGTGGCTACAGACAGTTTTAACACATGAACTGAAGCGGTGCGTGTCTCATTCAGGTCCTTATGCTAAGCTCCTGCTGGGGGCCATGAAGAGCTCCGGCTGGTAAGAGAGCGACTCTCACATGAACTCTTCCTCCAGCGCTGCGTGTCGCTGATGTGTTGTTATCTGATTTCCTCTCAGTACAGTTTATAAAGACAGACACTTCTCGTGTGAGGACTGCGACGGGACGGTCAGCGGAGGCTTTGATGCTGCCACCTCTCAGGTGAGGCCCCTAAAACCAGTTCACGAGCCAGAAGAACATGAAACTGAGTCTGTGTGTGTGGTCTCCCGCTGCAGATCGTCTTATGCCAGAACAACATCCATCAGCAGGCTCACATGAACCGCGTGGTGACCCACGAGCTCATCCACGCCTTCGATCACTGCAGGGCCCGAGTCGACTGGTTTAGCAACTTCAGACACCTGGCCTGTTCAGAGGTGAGCAAACACAACACTGTGATTGGCTGTCGTAGTGCATTTCAAAATTACACTTAAAAAATAAATTAAATTAAATATAAAAAAACCACAAATAATTGGTTTTAGAAACCACATATAAAATATACAATACTGAAACCAAAATAAATGCTTTTAAAAAATTTAAATAAAATAAAAAATAGAATCCAAAATAGAATTAAAAAAACTAAATAATAGTTGAACTATAATAAAACATTCTAGAATCCACACTTTAAATTAAAAATAATATAATAAAAATGAAAACCACATCTAAAATATAAATATAATGTATACAATATTGATGCTTTTAATAAATGTTTTTTAAAATATAATAATAAAAATATATTATAAAAAATAGAATTTTAAAATAAACAAAATAAAAGTGGAACTATAATAAAACATTCTAGAATTCACATCTAAAATTAAAAAATAATAATAAAAAAAAACACATCTAAAGTATAAAATACTGAAACCAGAATAAATGCTTTTAAAAACCTCATCTAAAATAAAATAAAAAATAGAATCCAAAATAGAATGTTAAAAAACACATCTAAAAAAATAAAAGTGTAACTATAATAAAACATTCTAGAATCCACACTTTAAATTAAAAATAATATAATAAAAATGAAAACCACATCTAAAATATAAAATACTGAAACCAAAATAAATGCTTTTAAAAACCTCAAAATAGAATCCAAAATAAAATTTTTAAAAAAAGTGTAACTATAATAAAACATTCTAGAATCCACATCTAAAATTACAAATAATTGGATACAAAATTAAAAACCACATCGAGACCACAAAAACCACAGCAGTTTTAGAAATTGGATCTAAAATTAAAAAATATAATTCAAAATAAAATGTAATTTAGAAATCATATATAAAATACAAAATAGCATCCAAAATGTTTTAGAAACCACATCTCAATTAAAAAATATTGTAACCCAAGTAAAACATTTTAGAAACCACATCTAAAAAAAATAAATAAATAATATAACCAAAATTAAAATGTTTTAGAAACCACATCTAAAAAAATAATAAATAAATAATATAACCAAAATTAAAATGTTTTAGAAACCACACCTAAAAAATATAAATAAATAATTTAACCAAAATTAAAATGTTTTGGAAACCACATCTAAAAAATATAAATAAATAATATAACCAAAATTAAAATGTTTTGGAAACCACATCTAAAAAAGACTAAATAAATAATATAACCAAAATTAAAACGTTTTAGAAACCACATCTAAAAAATATAAATAAATAATATATAACCAAAATTAAAATGTTTTAGAAACCACGTCTAAAAAAATAATAAATAAATAATATAACCAAAATTAAAACGTTTTAGAAACCACATCTAAAAAAAATAAATAAATAATATAACCAAAATTAAAACGTTTTAGAAACCACATCTAAAAAAATAATAAATAATATAACCAAAATTAAAATGTTTTAGAAACCACATCTAAAAAATAAATAAATAATATAATATAACCAAAATTAAAATGTTTTGGAAACCACAACTAAAAAAAGACTAAATAAATAATATAACCAAAATTAAAATGTTTTAGAAACCACACCTAAAAAATATAAATAAATAATATAACCAAAATTAAAATGTTTTAGAAACCACATCTAAAAAAATAATAAATAAATAATATAACCAAAATTAAAACGTTTTAGAAACCACATCTAAAAAAATAATAAATAATATAACCAAAATTAAAATGTTTTAGAAACCACATCTAAAAATATAATAAATAATATAACCAAAATTAAAATGTTTTAGAAACCACATCTAAAAATATAATAAATAATATAACCAAAATTAAAATGTTTTAGAAACCACATCTAAAAATATAATAAATAATATAACCAAAATTAAAATGTTTTAGAAACCACACCTAAAAAAAAATAAAAAAAGATAAATAAATAATATAACCAAAATTAAAATGTTTTAGAAACCACATCTAATAAATAAATAAATAAATAAATAATATAACCAAAATTAAAATGTTTTAGAAACCACATCTAAAAAAATAATAAATAACCAAAATTAAAATGTTTTAGAAACCACATCTAAAAAAATAATAAATAACCAAAATTAAAATGTTTTAGAGACCACATCTAAAAAAAAAAAATAAATTGTAACCAAAAAAAATGTTTTAGTAACTGCATCTGAATTTAAAGAAGTATAACTAAAATAAAACCTTTTGAAAAATCACATCTAATATTTAAAAATAGCTAAACTAAAATAAAACTATTTAGAGACATTTTAAAAAGGGTTAAAAGGGTTTATTTAGGTGTTAAATAATGTGTAGCTTGAGACATTTCACAGCACTCTGAAGTGTTTGTGTTTGTTTTGTTCCCTTCAGATCCGAGCCGCCAATCTGAGCGGAGACTGCTCGTTCGTTAATGAGATTTCCAGATTTAACTTTGGCCTGAAAGAGCACCATCAGGTTTGTGTATTCGGCTGCGTGGTGTGGATGGTTTCTGGACGTGTGTTCATGTGTGTTTATGTTCCAGGCGTGTGTTCGCGGCCGAGCGCTGCGCTCCATCCTCGCCGTTCGCAAGGTGAGCCGGGAGGAGGCGGAGCAAGTGGTTGACGAGGTGTTTGACAGCTGTTTCCATGACCACGCCCCTTTTGGCCGCATCCCACACAACAAGAAAGACGCCAAGTTCGCCTACAGGGATTACGAGAACCGAGACCGATACTACGCCAACCTCTGACACAAAAGAGAAATATAATACACTGTGCTGTTCATTCATGTTCTGGAAGAATTAAGAAACCACATACTCGCCTTTCTCATCACTGATCATTTGACAACACCATTTATAGTTTGACATGGATGAGATTATTTATTGATGGAATAACAATCAAATCCGTCTTTGTATATGACTGTACAGGTTTTTATGAGGTATTCTTGTGAACGTTCGGTGTTCATGGAGCCTCAGGTTTCTGTAATAAATCTGAGTTCTGCACAAAACTGAAAACCTTTCCATTTAAGTAACAGAGAATTAAATAAATGTTATTTTACACAAGTGTTTTTCTCAGTTGCGTCGTTGATGCTGTTAGTTTAATTATGGACTTAAATTTCCATTGAATTATATAAGAATTTATTCAGCTATTTTTATTTATTTATTTTATATTATACAAATACATACATTATACATTAATATTTTAAATTTATTCATTTTTTTAAAGTTTGCTATTTTTATATTAATAT
Organism: Cyprinus carpio; assembly: GCF_018340385.1. Taxonomy (NCBI): domain Eukaryota; kingdom Metazoa; phylum Chordata; class Actinopteri; order Cypriniformes; family Cyprinidae; genus Cyprinus; species Cyprinus carpio. The sequence continues at coordinate 1,740,186 of NC_056600.1, read as the reverse complement.
TGATATTATATTACACACTTTTTAATTCCTTTATATATTAAATATTTGATTAAGGAATTTATTTAATTTATTTTATACAAATACATTATACATTAATATTTTAATTTTATTCATTTGAAAAAAAAAGTTTGCTATTTTTATATCAATATTGACATTACACACACTTTTTAATTCCTTTGATTGTATATTAAATATTAGAATAATTAAGGAATGTATTTATTAATTTATTTTATATTATACAAATACATACATTATACATTAATATTTTAATTTTATTAATTTTTTTAAGTTTGCTAATTTTATTTTAATATTGATATTATATTACACACTTTTTAATTCCTTTATATATTAAATATTTGAATAATTAAGGAATTTATTTATTTTATATTATACAAATATATTCATATTTTAATTTTTTATTTTATTTTTTTTTAATTTAGTTTGATTTTTTTATTTTTATATTGATATTGATATTACTTTTTATTTTTTTTTATTTTGTTTTTATTTTTTTTATTTTTATGATTAAGGATTATTTTATATTATACAAATACACACATACATTTATATTTAAAATGTATTCATTTTTTTAATTGATATTGCATTTTATTTTATTTCTTTATGAGTATATATTAAATATTGGAAAATATTATTTTAAAAATCTTATATTAAATAGGGTTTTAAAGTCAGTCGCTTCGTTGAACCACAAGGTGGCGCTGCTGCTGTTTGTATTCTGTCGAGTCTAATTATTTACCATTTAACTCTATCTGACTGAGGCCTAAAAATGTAAATTAATCGAGTTCCTATCACCGATCTAGATATAATTCTCTATTACAGATCAGTGGATCCCATATTTAAAAGATTCAAATGAAGCAGTTCTTATTACGTTCAGCTTTTTGTGTCTCAAACCAGAAGTAAAAAGAAGAGAACATAGTATTTTATGCGAAAGAGACTGTGGGCAGAGCTAAATCACAAACAGTAAAGCCATTGGTTGAGAATGTGATTAATAACAGACACCTGCTAGAGATTAGATTAGATTTGATTAGAAACAAGAATCTGCACGAACACTTCAACACAGAGAAGTCTCTGAATGCAGTAAGTTAGTTTTCTTTAAGTTTATCACAACATTTACTATTTAAGTAACTTTTGGCATGCTCTTAGTTTTGTTAGTCTGTTTTTGTGAACTGGTGTTTGTGTTTTGTCGTAATCATATAAACACGCAAGTAATGTACCCTTACGAAAAATTTGGTTTTATTACAAAAAAAAAACAAAAAAAAGCCTTGGTTATTATTGTTAAACTGTGGTAACCATAAGTTACCAATGGTTTTGCTACACTGAGTTTAACCAATTTTTAATGTTATAACTAATATAGGCCTGCAGTGTTTAACCAATTAATGTTTTCAAGTAAGTGTAGTGATTATGCAAATGAAGATGTTGGAAGCTGTTGTGAGATGAGTTTGTTGTTTTAGTTTTCTTGAGGTTTTTGTTAAGATTTTGTGGAGTTCTGGTTAATGTTTGGTGGAGTTTTATGTTTAGCTCTCGGACCGTTCTCTGGGTCAATGCTTCCATCAGAGAATGATCAGAGCCGTGTGTGAACAATAAAAAGATGAATGTGACGTTTGTGTTCTGTTCATGATCTGCAGAGATCATCTGATCTCAGGTCTCCAGACGTTTGCTGTTAGTTCTGATCAGTAGTTTAATGTTCTCCAGTAAGGTTTGTGTGTGTGACGAGTGGAGATTTCTCCGTGGATAAGCTGCGGCTGAGCTGTAGTTTAAAGTTAAACCACACGTGTTGAAATAAATGAGGTTTCTATGTGAACGTCAGTAATGTGAAGCAGTCGTATTGTTAATTGTTGAGCTGTGTGTGATTCCGGCACGGATCTGGAGCTGATATTAGTGTGTGTGTGTGTGTGTGTGTGTGTGTGAGAAAATGACTGGTTTATATTGGTGCGAACGGTCAAAGGTGCAGCTGTCCGTCTGTGGAGTCCTGGATCAGATCCTGCAGCGTTCAGCAGGAGACGTCTGCTGCTGAGGGGGTTATTAATATTAATAAAAGAGTTGTGGACTCAGCCTGTGTCTGGAGTATTTTAGAAGTCGGAGAAAGAGAGTTTGCTCGGTGCTGCTGGATCTGGTGTGTGGAGCCCCAGAGGGAGCGTCTGGATCTTCATGTCTGTCCTTCTCTCGTCTCTGATCGTGCTCTGATCCGCTCTGCAGCTTGTCACAGCTCACGACCGTCACGCAACCGTGCATCTGTGACCAGGCTGGGGTTCGAACCCAGGCTCCTTCCGTTCAGGGAGGATCACTCAGACCACTGAGCCACTGGCACTTCCACACTGAACACTCTCTTTTTTTTTTGGACATTTGTCTTTTTTTCTCTTGTCTTTAAAGACTAGTGAAACTAACATTTTCTTGCTCAATACAGGATTTGAACCTGGAACTCCCAGATCATGAACTGATGCTCAGACCACTGGGCCACAGGATCTTCTATGTTTGTTCGGCTCTGTTTTGGAGTGAAACTAAACTATTTTTCCAGCGCGAGCGTGAGGCTTGAACCAGCGGTGCCTACATGAAGACCTGCTGTTCAGACCACTGAGCCACAGGCCCGTCTGCGTGTGCTGCTCATCTTTTTCTGTCTTATTCAGTCAAAAACCCTTTTCCACTGAAAGAGAGATTTGAAGAACTGATGTTCAGACCTCGAGTCACTGGTGCTTCGCTGACTCACTCTTCATCTGAGTTTTTCTCATTCGTGCAAAAACATCGTAACGAGAGCGAGGTTTGAACTCAGATGTTCCAGATGAAGAAGAGAGACGCAGACCACTGAGCCACTGGTGTCTCTTCATCCAGCTGAGTTTCTGGAGGAGTTTATCTCAAACTCAAACCTTGTGAGCACAGAAAGCCCCGCCGCTGCCGTGACTGGAGCTGAACTCCTCACAAGCCACATGTGATGTTGGTCAGTCGACTAGTTAGTGTGTGTAGCTAGTGAAGAGAGTGAAGCTCTTCTCATCTGATGTTTGAGGAGTCTTAAAGCTCTTTTATTGTTCTGGGACGAATCACAGTCACTGTTTCTGACTCGTGTCATGAGAGGATCCTCAGTTTAGCTGATCAGAGTCTTAAATGAGCTGATTAATGATTTACTCCTTCAAGAATCACTCAGAGACACACCAGAAGAGCTCATGAACATTTTGAGTCTCCCCCTCTCTTACCTCACAGTGCTTTGGTCCAAATGCCTGCTTTCCTCTTTTACATCACCGACACACACACACAAGGTGCGTCTCAAATCGCGTACTTATGCACTATTCTATGACGTTTTGTAGTATAAATAGAGAGTAGTGCGTTCACACTGAAAATTCCAAAAATTAAAAGTGTACTTTAAACACCCGAATGATGCACTTAAATAACCGAAAAAACAAAGTGTGGAATGTTGGACACTTTATGCACTCAATTGTAACAGCTTTAATTACGTAACGAAGGGGGAGGGGCTATCAGAGTCTGATTATGAATGACAAAATAATTAAAACTTATATAATTCATACACTACATGGTTGAGTACATAGTGCATAAGTACACAGTGTATGAGTGCATAGTGTATAGTGTGTCATTTGGGATGCAGTAAAACACACACATACACACACACACACACACACACACACAAGTCCGGTGAGAGAACAAAGTCAATAGTTGTGGATCTCCAGTAAGTAAGACTGTCGAGGCTATTTTATTCACTTAAGCATTGGATTAAGTGATTATTTTCTCTTTAATACAGATGATGCCGATGTATTTTTTGATGAGTCCGCTATGTTAGCAATAATAACGTTACCGTATTAACCCTGAGGAAAAGGGTTGCCAGGTTTTCATAACAAAACCCACCTAATTGCTACTTAAAACTAGCCCAAAACTTATCTGCGTTTTGAGGGGGTCCCCTGGTAAAAAGTGTGTTCCAGGGGCTAAATATACACATTGTTGGGGTCGCTTCAATCCGCGAACATGAAAAACAACCCGCGGCAACCGTGATAAAGTATCCCACGGGAAAACCGCGGACATGGCAACACTGATGGATAGTGTCTGTTGTATTTAAGAACAGTAACCATAATAAAATTGACTGTTATTCTTTGTGAGGTTTAAAATACTATAATTTACTTTGCAATTTAATGGTTACTTTTCTTAAATGAGACTTCCCCGATGCCCCGAGGGTCCCAATGTTCTCCACCCCGTCAGGGCCCTGAGAATACATCTTCAATGCTCCGGCCTGTTCAGAGAGTTGGAGCAGCTTTTCGTTTGCTTTGGAGGCTGCTTAAGATGCTGCCGGTTACAAAGCAAAGACTATCCCGCTGGATAACTGATGCTGTAGCCTTGGCTTCTGCCTCAGAAGGTTTGCAGTGCCCCGTAGGTGTGAGAGCCCACTCCACCAGAGGAACAGACCCCTCCTGGGCTTGGTCCAGCAGAATCTCTGTTGGTGAGATACAGTGGGTACGGAAAGTATTCAGACCCCCTTAAATTTTTCACTCTTTGTTATATTGCAGCCATTTGCTAAAATCATTTAAGTTATTTTCCTTTCCCTCATTAATGTAACCACAGCACCCCATATTGACAGAAAAACACAGAATTGTTGACATTTTTGCAGATTTATTAAAAAAGAAAAACTGAAATATCACATGGTCCTAAGTATTCAGACCCTTTGGGACCTTATCAGTTTAAACTGCTTATTTTTCCCTATGGTGGAAATAGCTATGTCCCTAGTCCTAGTCTGCTTGCATATTTGAATCATATTTGGTCATTATTTTTAATGTATTTGCCCCTATTTTAACCATGGGAAATTTATCTAGTGTTATATTTATATTATTTTGTCATCATTATATTGTTTTAAAGAGTTCTATCACATTGTTTTGACAGTTAAAGTTTTGGGAGTTTTTTTTGGATGAACATCCGCTTAAGAAAATATTTTCATTAAATGTGAAAAACACAAAGATCATGGAGAAAAAGTGGGGAAAGACACACACTATATATATATATATATATATTATAATATATATCTATATATATATATATATATATATATATATATAATATATATATATATATTAATTATATTATATTTTTTCAAAATATATACTGTATGTGTGTGTATTTATATATACATATAATTATATACATAATAAATACACAAAGTACACACACATATGTCATGTAAAAAAACTTTTATTTTTGGATGTGATTGATCACGATTAATCGTTTAGACAGCACTAAAATATATATTTAATATATTAAATTAAAAAGCGAGTCACACGAACGTAACCAAACTGTATGAATTATATTTCTACGTCTTTATATCTAGCCAGAGGAAAACCTCATTTTGCATTAATATTTAATAAATTATTTACTATGAAACCAGGAAAAACCTGTCAAACCACCCATTTTATTTACTATAAAGATATTTTACATTGTAATATACATTTAGAATTCGAGTTTCATCGCCCTCCTGTGGTGAATCGTGTGAATTACATTAATGCGATTTATTTCTGCAGATATAACGCGAGTTAGAGGAAAACATTGCACTAAATTAGTTTGCATTGATTTCATATAATTTTATATATTAATCCCGACCCTTTGCAACAATAAATCATCTGGAAAGCCGCCCTTTTCTTCAGTAGAAATATATAGTTATAGCTGAGCGCCCTCCTGTGGTGAATGGTGAGAATTACACTGCTGCTGTTTATTTCTACATCTTTAATTCTAGTCATGGAAAAACATTAAATTATTTTGCATTTATTTAATATTTATTAAACTGTCGATTACCATGAGAAGCAGAAAAACGTGTCAAATTAACCCTTTAATTTACTGTAAATATATTTTACATCTGTAATATAAATTTATATTTCGACTTTCATCGCCCTCCTGTGGTGAATCGTGTAAATTACAGTAATGCGATTTATTTCTACAGACAGAAATAATTTGCAGTGATATTATTATTTTTTTTTAAAATATGTGTTTTAATCAATTTTATTTATTTTTTAAATAAATGTTTTATTAACTAATCATTTAACAAAACTTTTTTAAAACATTTTTCTCATTTTTTCCACTGAGCCCCTAGAATTACCATGGTATTCTTGGATATTTTTTGTAAGTGTTTCATGGACGCAGGGTGATATCTACTGCTGGACGTCCTGCTCAAAGTCATCGAGGTGACCGACTTGACCCCCCACTCGACCCCGAATACTCTGGAGTCCCTGATGATCTTCTCGCTGCAGGAGACGTGGAGCAGAACGGATTCATCTATCCTGATCTCCAGCAAGGACAGCAGACCCACGAGACGTGAGGGGACCAGAGACAGCAAACACACACATTCATCTGTCTAAAGGAGGACGAGGCCACCAAACCATTCCTCATGAAACCAACAGAATGAATGAAGTTTCTGGAGGTTTAGTCTTCGAGTAAACACAAACACTGCAGGCTTATTAACAGCGACGCTTCTCTCTGATCAAACAGAGACGCTCATTAACCTGATATCAGCGGGAGGTTCATTAGCCTCCTGACCCTCACTGTCATTACCAGCAGAGACGGGAGACACCAGGTCAAAGGTCACCGCTCCTGCTGCCTCTAATCAGGCCGTCAGTAATGAAGAGTCACTAAAGTAAACACACTAATGAGTGCACTAATCACTGCATCACAGAAACAACAGCGTGTCGTCTGACCTCCAAAACAACACAGCGTATGAATCTACTTTGTGTAGAAACGTTTGAAGACTTTAAAACTCTTACATATGCATATATAATTCACTCATATATTTATTAATTTTAGATTACACATGTACATACATTATACATAAATCTTGCATTGTTTAAAAAAAAATTATATTTGATATTAATATATATTTTATACACACACATTCATTTTGTGTATTTTATCAAAATATTCCTTTATATGATTATATAATAAATATTTGAAGACTTAATGCATTTTTTTTATATATATACATAATTATCTTTCATGTCCTATGTCTGATATTTTATCAATATTGATATTATAAATATTAAATATTTATAGATGTTTATGTAGTTATTTAATTAATAAGTAATGCATTTATTTTTTAATAATGAATGAATGAATGAATGTATTGTTTTATTTTTTCTTATTTTTTATTTATGAGTGAATGAATGTTTTTTTTGATGGCATTTGTTATATATTTTTGTTTATTTATTTTTTTTATTTATTTATTTATTTTTTTTTTTAAATATTATTTTAATGTATAATAACTATACTGTATGTTATTTACTTATTTATATATAAATATTTCTGTGTGTATATATATATATATTTATTTTTAGAGAGAGAGAGAGAGAGAGAGAGAGAGAGAGAGAGAGTTTATTATTTAAAATAATAGTTTATTTACACAATAAAAGACTACACTATTCTATTGTGAACACAGGTCAGGGTGTTTTTGATCGCAGTAGTCCTGGTTTCCACCAGATGGCGCTAAAGGAACATTTTTGTTCTCACAAGAAAGCCTCTTTGTTCTTCACACTCTTCAGCGAGCGCGTGTGTGTGTCTGTGTGCTGAATGCAGTGTTCGAGTCTTATTCTCACTCACCAGCAGCCTTCACTCCACTCTCTAGTGAACATCGGGGATCACAAGAGTGTGCTGTTCCACTCTGTTTTGTGCGCTTTCAGGCAGAGCGCTGTGATTGGCTGCTCGTGGTGCGGGGGGCGGAGCCTCTGATTGGTCGTCAGCAGGCGTCTGGCGGCGCAGCAGTTATTTATTTTGGGCAGAAGAAGCTTCATACTGCCAGACATTCCCAGCAGACACTACACACAGAAATCCTGTTTAATTTTTTGGCTGACTTGGGGAACGTCTGAGCTGAAGATGATGATGTTTGTCTGCACACGAGCGCTGATGAAGAATTATTTTCTCTGGCCTGTCGCTTGAATGTTTTCACGGTTCCTCGAGCCCCTCTAAACCAGCCCCACAAACCACTTCTGATGGAAAATGCAGATGTTTGCAAGTTTCCTCCCCCCACAAACCACGTTTGTGAACGAATGCTTTGTGAGACAGACTGAAGAAGGCTTCTAAACGCCTGATCTTTAAACAGTGCAATCAAACTCGAGCAAACAGACTGACAGTAACACCATCCTGACAGACTGAAAAACGCCTGATCTGATCTGATCTGATGCAGAATGCAAACCTACTGTGCAAATCAAAACTCGAGCACATCTCCCTCACAAGACTGAACTGAAGCACATTAACCACCATCACTGAGTTAGTTCGTTGTTTCTAATAGAACGCTCATTCAGCTGCTCTCTAGTTCTGTTCTTAAATGTCATCACAAAAACAGAATGTTTTAGTTGGATGCTTGTGTAACATTTTTTAATTGTTTCAGAGAACATTCATAAATAGCATTTCCATAATGTTTGCATGTTCCATTAATGTTCATTAAACCAAGAATATAACAAAAAAAATTATAACATTAAACATAAGCAAAACATTATTGTTAGCTGGGGAATTATTTAGACTTTATTAATGTCCTCATAACGTTAACGTAAAAACATTTTCTACGTGGTTCATGGATTTTTTTTTTGTTTATGGTTGTTTTTTTTGTGTTAATGTTGTAATGTTGTAGTTGGATGTGTCCTTCTAATGTTTGCAACTTGTTTTAAATGTAACATTCTCTTCATAGTTTCAAAGTGATGAAATGGAATGTTACTTTAACATTCACATGACCAAGAAAAAAAAATATTTCTACAGTATTTTTTAAAAACTGGATGTTCAGAACTTGATTAGCGAAGCTTTGTTTGTGTGTGTGTGTGTGTGTGTGTGTGTGAGCAGGTCTGTGAGGGTGATTAACAGCGTTGAGCGTGTGTTTTGCATGTGTGATTGTTAATTACAGTGTTTGAAGTGCAGCAGCTCACAGACTTGAAGAACCATCTGGGCCTTAAAACACACCAAGAACATTGTGTGTGTGTGTGTGTGTGTGTGTAACAGTCTTGGAGTTAAATCTGGGCATTAGAATTGTGTGTGTGTGTGTGTGTGTGTGTGTGTGTGCATGCACTTGAGACTTTTCAAGTGTCAATACAAAAGTTTTGGTTACCAAACTCTCTTGGTCCCCATTGACTTCCACAGTATGGTAAAAAAAAATATGGAAGTCAATGGCTACCGTCAACTGTTTGCTTCCTAACATTCTTCAAAATATCTTCTTTTGTGTTCAGTAGAAGTTTTTAACTTGTACAGGTTTGGAATGACATGAAGGTGAGAGACTGGGCATTTTTGGGTGACCTGTCTCTTTAATGCAATTAATCTATTTCTTTCCAGTGTAACTGTATTATAGTAGGTTTATGTTAAGGCACACTAATGTGAAAGGACGTTTAGTGCTGTTAGAGAGTGAATCGTCCACCTGTGTTCAGAACAGCAGGTTTGGTAACAATCACACGAGTCCGGAAAACCAACATTACCACGCCATTAGTGTAATAACAGTCTTTCAGCCTCTGCAGGAACATTAACACACACACACACACACACACACACACACACACACACAGTGAACCAGGTGCTCACATGTCATCCGATGCGCTCTTTTCTAAAACACACTGATCAATGTACCTTCAGTCTCTCTAAAATGCATAATTCACCCCAAAAATATTCATTCTGTCACCATTTACTTCACTGTATTATTTACTTCAGTGGAGCGATGTTTAGCTGAATGTTCATGCTGCTGTTTGAATGAAAGGGAATGTCAAGCTCTAAAAGACCAAAAAATATATATATAATTGATTATATATTATTTATATATATAAAAATCTAAAACAAAAAATTATAATAAAGTGTAATGAATCATAAAAACATAAAATCAGGCAATTTAAAATATAAATAACAATAAAACCATAAAAATATCAACTATATCTAAATATATAAAAGCATCTTAAAAATATGAAAACATAAAATATAAATATATATATATCAAAAGTATCAAAAATGTATAATGTGACAATACAAGTATCTTGAAATGGGATGTAAAGTATACTTTTCTAGAAAAATATCACAAGTACGGTAAATATATAAAAATCGAATTAAAGTAAGATGAAATCATTAATGTATCATAGAAACAAATTAAAAAGTATCATATCAAAATATAAATATCATAAGACAAAAAAAACTATCATAAGATAAATTAAAAAAATAATAAATGAATGAAAGTATCATGATCATATAGCCCATAAATCTATTCCAATAGGAGGAGGGGGATATTGTGAGGATTTTTTTTTTGGATTTTGGCTTTTTGTTTTTATAGTATTATTCAGCATCAGCCTTCAGTGTTTGTGAGAGAGCAGCTTGGACATCCTTCTGAACGTCTCTTAAACGCGTCTCTGAGTAAGTAAGTGATGACAGAACGCTGAATTACTGCCGTGATGATTGTCTTTGTGTTTCTGAAGCTCTCGCTGGCATCATCTGAAGCTGAGATGATGGAGCCTCGTTCCAGAGCGTCTGGAAAACATCAGGAGATCTTTGTTATGAGAGCCAGTGCGACGGCAACTCAAATCAACTGCATATTGACTCTTTTATTTCTGGAGTCTGATTTCTTCTTGGATGGTGCTAATTTGGCTTGGAAGCGGGAGAGAATCCGCTGCGTGTGACAGTATATGTGAGTTGGCTGAGCTCCGATAAACCAACAGAGGAACGTCTGTGAGCACATAAAAACGGCTTGTGCGACTCTTCTGGGTGGGCCGCGAATCTGGGGATAAAATCACCGTACGATCTGCAGAGGGAAAGTGTTATGTGTTCATGCAAACATGATCTACACGACCACACCTGACGGATTCAGCGCTCATTAACCGCTCATGAATCTCTGATTCTTCAGATCTGATTCTTGATTTAATCAGTGTGCATGGCTTCATTTCAGACAAGCTACTCCAGCTAACAGAGAATGTTCTTTAAAAGATTTATGTAGATGTTAGGACATAACGTTCTTAAAGTAATAATTATGGAATATTCTTGTAAACGTATTAATATTTGATATACGTTCTCATAACATTGAGGAAACGTTATGAGATCAACCTTCTCCAAACATCCAATGTTCTTATTTGTTTATTAATTAACATTTTAAAAACAAGGCGTTTCAACGTTTAGAGAGTATTCATAAATAACATTTTTATAACTTAAATTAAATGTTAAGATATTTAGCTGGGGAATTATCTGGCTTTAAATAATGTTATCAAAATGTTAACACAAAAAAAATTTATTTTGTATTTTTTTTCTGTTTTTTTGTAGTTTTGTGTTTCCATCTAATGTTTTTTAAATGTTGCAACTTGTTTTAGAATGTTCAGAGAACATTCAAATGTAACATTCTCTTCATAGTTTCAAAGTGATGAAATGGAATGTTACTTTAACATTCACATGACCACAAAAAAATAAAAAATAAATTATATATATAAATGTTAGCACATAATGTTCTTAAGGTAATGATTATGGAATGTTCTTGTAACCTTATTAATATTTTATATACATTCACATAACATTGAGAAAAAGTTATGAGATCAGCATTCTCAAAACATCCAGTGTTCTTATTTGTACTTGATACATGTTCTAAGAAAGGTTTTTGCAACATTTAAATAACATTCTAATCATGATATGAAAACTGGACATAAAGACGTAAAATCAATGCTCCCACATTTTTATAACCTAAATTTGTTCCCAGGGTAGTCAAGTCAGTTTATATTGTCATTCGACTGTGAATACTGGAGAGTAAAACTGGTTTAATTTCCCCACAGCTCTGATCTAAACTGTGTTTCATCTCCACTCACTTATGATCAACATCGCTGTCCTGCATTCCAGCTGTTTTTATGTGGATGAAAATACTCCAAACATCAGTTGAGCTGGTTTTGAGTGTGGGGGCGGAGCTATAAATAGGTCTGACCAATGGCAGACGGGGGCGTGTTCATGAACTCTGTTTGAAAACAAACAGTGTTGGGTGCCTGCAGTGAAGCAGAACCACACTGAAACTACAGCAGTGAACGTCTCTCTCTCCTTCTCTCCGTCTTTCAGCACGTACAGAGAAAGAATGTGAAGTCGTCGCAGCTGGAGGAGTGGAAAGCACCTGGAATCGAAACGCTCGCGTCTCACTGCACACAGTCTAAACACAGACACATTCAAACATTTACCCTGATCCTCAGCTCGAGCGTCATTAGTGTTGAACTATTACTATCTGATCAAAGCTGTTCAAGTTCAGACTCGTTTGTCCTTCTCATAAAATCAACAGTTATACTTTATCCAGAGGTGGATAATAAATTAATTACAGATAAGCTATATTGTCAGTATCGACAGTTTTTGCTCTTTCCCATCAACAAAAACCGCTGTGTCTCCGATTATGCATGCTCATGAATGTTTCAACATTTCTGAACGAATCGAGTGAGTTAATGATTCAATGACTCATGAATATAGACAGTAGTGGCTTCCTTTTTTGCCAGTATGATTCAACATTTTGAACAAATCGAGTGAATAAATGATTCAGTGAAGTATTCGTTAAGACAGTCACTTGCTTTGTTTCTGAATGATTCAGCTTTTTGGATGAATTGAATGAGTCAACAATTCAATGAGCCATTCATAAAGACAGTATGACTTGCTTCATTCCTGAACGATTCAGAGGTTTTGAACAAATTGAGTGAGTTAAAGATTTAGTGACTCATTCATAAAGACAGTATGACTTGCTTCGTTCCTGAACGATTCAGAGTTTTTGAACAAATTGAGTTGAGTTAAAGATTCAGTGACTCATTCATAAAGACAGTATGACTTGCTTCATTCCTGAATGATTCTGAGTTTTTGAACAAATTGAGTGAGTTAAAGATTCAGTGACTCATTCATAAACACAGCGACTTGCTTCATTCCAGAATAAATGAACCATTTTAAATGAATCATGAATCAGTGACTCACTCATTAAGACAGCAACTTGCCGCCACCTACTGGTGGTTTTAGTTTTATGTTTAAATCAAGCCAATAATTAAATTCCATGTTTGTACATTAAACATATTCAATATTTAAAGCATTAATTTTGTAACACTACGCAGCTGCAACTGCAGTGTAAACACGTTCATGGCATCTCTGAGATTTAAATACAACTAATGCCACTTTCGATTTAATTTGATTGCTAACAGCCCTATAATGTCTTATTTAATGAATAACTACATGCATTTACATTTCAAGCTGTTAAAGCCTACATTAAGGGTAAAAACGCCCTGGAAATCTATTGAACTTAATTTTCCTTAATGGAAAAGTTGATTTCTGTCACAGCTTATAGGTTCAAGTATTATTTATTATCAGTTTTTATCCCGTCCTTCTTTCTGGTGTTATAGATCTTCCCAGAAACTCTCACATTCCCACCTGCGCCGCCAGTTTACAAGAAACCGCAGCGAGATTCCAGCGTCTCTTTCTCACTGTGAAGATCAGCGCTGAACATTCCTGCAGATTTACAGCAACATCTGTACCATAAAGAACATCTGTTTCACATCGTCTAAAGGATGGATGAAGATTTCAGTGCAATAAGAAAGCATCCTCAGACAGAATCAGATCCTGAGATGCTCTGCAGATGGGTTAATGAGAGCTAAACGACTCTGCCGGTCATCAATTATCTCAACATCTGCGTCCACGCTGCAACATCTGGCAACAATGAGGACCAATCGGCTCTGAAATAGAGATAAGAGGCAGGCATGTGAAATCCATTTGCTCTGCTTAGTCACAGAGTGGGAGGTAAACTCTGGGCCTTCAGCTGATCTGAGGTCAGCCGCTCCAGCGCCGGGTCACGTTCAGATGCTCCTCGGCCGACGCAGGATCAGGGAAAATCCGCCGGTGGTCTGAGAAATAGTTGATTTCCTGTCTAGTTTCACTGGAGCCAAAATCAAAGTGGGGGAATTATTTTGGAATTCCAGTCATTCTCACGTTTTTTTTTTTTGCCAGGAAACTCTTTGTTGGCCGCGATTGAAATGAAACGCTTCTCGACTCGAAATGCTTTGATCGAGACGCTGCTTTCGTGTTTAACGGCTTTAAATACCTGCTGCATTAAAAAATACACAGCAATGTGCAGCTAAATGGACTTCAGTTGTTCTTACTGTGATGAACGGTCCATCAGTGCAGGGTTACTATAAATAAAACCGTTTTTACTTCAACATTAACTTTAATATAAAAAGAATTTCTACTAGTTGCCAAGGCAACATTTTTCATTTTAATTTAGCTTAACTTAAATAAATACTAAAAATAAATATATATATTTTTTTTAATAAAATTAAGTAAAAATTAAATGCAATTTTTTTTATAAAAATAGTAAAAAAATTAAATGCATGAAAAATTTAATTTTTTTAATTAAAATTATATCGATACGTCTGAAAAACTACAAAAAAAATAAATAAAAAAAAAATCACAAAACAAACTGTCGATTAAAATTCAAATATAAAAACGGATTTGTAATATTAATTGAACTATAATAGTATCACATTAATACAAAAAAAACAACAACAAAAACACTAAATGTCAAAAAGGATCTTGTCATCATCTAATCATTTTTCTAATTAAATTATGCAATTCATCATGGATAAAATCAAGTCCCATCCTGCATTTTGCATGTATGCATTTAGCAGACGCTTTTATCTAAAGCAGATTCCACTGCATTCAAGATATAATCAATTTAATCAAGTGTATTTCCTGAGAATCGAACCCATGACCTTGTTTGAGCTAGAGCAAAGAAAATATCGTTTGTTTCTTGCCAAACATTGGTTTTACTCAGAAATACGTTTACAGGTTGCAAAAGCGGTTTCATGTTGACTTTAAAACTTGCTTTGTCAGTTTCAATGGGAGATCGTTGTAACTGATTAAAAAACGTCTTAATGCTGGATTTGTTTCATCTTTTGTCTTCTCCAGATGTTAACTGATGGACTGGAGTGCTGTGGATTACTTGTGATGTTTTTATCAGCTCTTGTTCTGACGGCACCCATTCACTGCAGAGCATCCATTGCTGAGACACTGATGCAGCGCTACATTTTTCTAAACCTGATCCCATAAGGAAATAAAAGCACATCAAAAATGAAGCGTATAAAGATGACACATGCGTTCACGTGTAGCAGCTCACGGGAATGTTTATTGTGTACTAGTTTGTGCAAATGGTGCTTTATTCAAAGCAAAAGCCAAAGCGGAATAAACATCATAAACATCATTAACTAGTCCTCGAATGGGTTGCATATATCTGACTCAGGCGTACATTTACAGGAAAAGAGTAGGAAAAATAAGGGTCATATTTACACTATTAATTTACAAAATATAATTTCGTATAAAATGTATATAATCTGTTTTTCTGTACAAACGTGTCATTTACATTCAGTCGCAGCTCCTTTCTTGAGGTAGAGCGTTTCTGGTCTTTGGTCGTCCTCCTGTCGAAGGCGCTAAGAGCCCAGCGGTGACGAGGGAAAGCTCTCTATCGTCCTGTGATCGAGTGGCTGCTCGTAAACGCTCGCACGCTCCGAGTCCAGGTCCGAGTCGGCGTGAAGCGCTGCGTACGGATTCTCGTGAAGGATGACGGCGTTATGAGCGCAGAGCTCCTGCTGCGGCCGCCACGGCGCTTTCCCGAACGTCCCTGAGATCACAGACACACGCTGTCATTAACATCAGTGTTAGCAGCTCAAACCATAAAACTAGCTTCACAGTAAGGTCCTATAAATTAATGCATTCACTAACATTAACAACGAGCAATACGTGACTCAGCATTTATTAATCTTTGATAAGTTGTTGATTGTTAGTTCATGTTATCTCAGCTCCATTGAATAACATTAACTCTTTCCCCGCCAGAGTTTTTGCTGATTTTCACTAAAATTGCATGGCCCCCAGATTATTTTGTTGTATGAATATCTGAACACGCAATACATTAAAATAAACACCCTCTACTTTCAAACAAATAAAATCTGTTTTATTCTAGCTTCAAGCATTGATTTTTTTTATGTCGGTAGGTTTCATAAAAAAAGCAAAATTTTTATCAGATACTACATCTGGATCATATTCAGTAATATTATCAAAGCGAAGCTGCAGTAGATGTCTTCCATCAGTTCTCCCAAAGCTTGCACACTTTCTGGATCCACGCTTCACTCGCTAACTTTATGCAGTTTTCATTTATACGCGGTTAGTGTTGATGATCATATGCATGTGCTTACATAAGAGATCGCTCGTTTCTGCGTCTTCCTCGTCTGTGTTTTTGATCGAGTGATTCTAGACTCGTTCAGGAGATGCGTAATAGCGCCCCCTAGTGTATAACAGTGAAAACATGAAAAAATTCTGTGTTTGGCGGGGAAAGAGTTAACAGATACACCTGTTGATTTAATTATTGTAATAGTGAATGCTGAAATGAACACTAAAATTAATAAATGCTTTAGAAGTATTTTTCATTGTAGGTCCTGTGTAAATTATTTGATTTAATTAATATAGTTTTTAAAATTTTATAAATTAATATAAATAAATAAAAATGTAAATGATTACATTTAATCAACTAATTTCGTACAATGACAATAAAGGCTTTCTATTCTATTCTAATACTGTTATAACGATTATTACTTATTGTTACATTTATTTATTATGATTAAAAATGCATTTGAACATTGTCTTGTTGCCACTGTCTGTGTTATGTGTTCAGTGTGAGTTTTTTTTTTTGGATTATTTAGACTGAGTAAGATTTTGAATTATATTTTTATTTTGTTTTTTTTTTTTTCATTTTATTTAAATTTTAGGAACTTAGTTATGTGATTTGTATTTTTTTTTTTTTTGCTATATAGTTTTTATAAATTTTTATTTTAGCTTTAGTTTTATTTATTTTAGTAAAACAAGTCACAAAAAAAAGAAAAAAAAGAGAAATGTTGCCTTGGCAACTAGATGAAAAAATATGTTACTATAACATTGCATTAATATTTTCAATTAGTTTTTATTTTTCATTTTAATTTTAGTTTAAATTTTAGTGACTTAGTAGCATGTTTGTATGATTTGTATTTTTTTCTTTTCCATTTTATTTAATTTTTATTTTACTTATTTATTTTAGCAAAACAAGTCACAACTAAAAAATATTTACATGGCAACTAGATGATTTTCTTAAAATTAATTATAAATAATAATTGTGAAAATTATAAATATATTATTTTAAATATGATTTTGTTTTAAATATTATTTTTCATTACAAAAATATGTTTATGGTTTTGTAGCTTATTGCTGTTAATTTATTAAAAATAAACATTCATTAAGGTTTATTTGTTTAATAAAAAATATATATATTTTTTATTTTAATAAATGTAATAAATAATGTTTATATGTGATTGTATTGTCATGTGAATGAAAAGCATATTTGTGTTACTTTGAAGCATTCTCATGATTACTGCTCGTGTTTCCTGTTTGATAAATGTGAAGTGAAAATATTATATCTATCTCAGACTCACCCATATATGATGCCGAGGAGCCCAGAACGCACTCTCCTCTCTCACAGTCCTCCACACAGGAAGTGTCACCCAGCTGCATCATCATGTGATCGAAGGACTCGAGGGCGGAGCTGCAGGTGTAGAACAGATCACACTTCTGCTGTACTTCCTTAAAACTTCTGTAGAACTCACACTTCCTGCTGCCGCTGCTCTGACGCACACGCTGCACGAGAGAGGAAGAGGTCAGGATTAATCACGCAGACGCAGACGAGTGTCCTGTGCGTGTCTGCGTCTCTCACCGCTGAAGGTGTCCTGCAGATCGGGGCTGTAGCGGGGGCTCCGTCTCAGCAGAGAACCCACCGGCCCCTGATAATGGCACAGCAGGGGGTCGATTGCCGCCTCCATGTCCGCCTCACTTCCTGTGTCCAGCTGGCAGAGGCCTACGGGAGGAGAAACGGTATCATAAATACTACGGTAAAAAAATCTCCCGTCCTCAGTGTAAGACTGACTTTAAATTCAACAGGAGAATGTTTTTTATAGGTGTGTATTTTGTAGTGTGTAGTTTTTTTTTTTGATCATCGTAAGAGTGTAAAGTGTCAGTTGACATTCCCATATGATGAATGAAAATGAAAAATAGATCTGTAATAAAAATGAGCCATTTCATCATATTTTACAGCAAAACACTGTACTGTAATACTTTTAGAAGTGAAATTTACATTTAATGATTTTTCATCTCAACAACTGTGTACTCTTAGTTTTTTCTTGTTAGTTATGACTGTACTGTTATATTTTTTTTTTTTTTAGTGTATGGGTTTTTTATAACTGAGATACCATAATATATTTTTTATTAATTTTTTGTTTTTTTTTATAAGTTTTTATTTTTATTTTTTTTTTTTTTAATTTGAGAAATTATCTTGTTATTTTTTGTGCCATATTTAGTTTTTTATATATATTCTATATAGATATATATAGATATATATTTATACTTATATATTATCGATATATATATGTTTAATAGTTTTTATTAATATTTAGAATTCGCATATTCCGTTTTGTTTTTGTTGTTCCATTTTAATTTTTAAAAATTTGAAAAATAATTTTTTTTATAGATATATATATATATAGTTTTTATTTAGTTTTAGTTTTTTAGTTTATCAAAATAAATTAAAAAAAATCTAAAATGTTGCTTTGGCATCTAGATAAAATAATGACATTTTATTTTAATTTATTTAATTTAATTTTCTTTATAAGCAAGTAACCTTTTTGTTTTAGTTGACTATAATAAGCCTACTCAGTATATAATACCGGTAAAATACTGATTTCAGTAATTTGGTATAACACTACTTCAGTATTTATATTTCAGTTCATCTACGCTGTATTTTCTTGCAGTAGATTTCTGCCAACCATAACTTTTTTTTTTTACTTTAAATTTCCCATATGTGCTGTTTTTTAAGTTTTTTTTTTTGTATGTGAATTTAGCATGTGTGTTATTGTTTATGTTTTTTTTCTGTGTTTTTGAAGCAGGGCGTTGTGTTGCTGTTTGTGTTTTTGTCTGGGCGTGTACTCTCAGACGCCATGTACCCGTCCTGACGCTCCGCTAGCGTTCCCTGAGACGACAGATAGCTCGGGATGTCCGCCGGGAGATTCGTCTCATCTAAACACGAGACAACAAAACGGAAAGTGGCGTTAAACATCACAGATGCTTTGTATTATACCTCGGGAATAAAAACCTCCATCCAGAGGGAAGAAGCTGAACACAAGTAGCTTTGAAGTTCAGTTTTTCATCAGTAATGTAGTTCTTCACCTGTGTTGGTGACGCTGCAGTCCTCGTTGCGCCGGCGCGTGTGATAGATGATCACGACCCACACTAGCGAGGTTCCCACCACGCAGCACACCACAGCGATGATCACGATGCCCACCGTGGTCCAGCCGTCCTCCTCCGGCCCCAGAGCCCCTCCGGCCGCCGGCCCCGAGTCACAGTTTGGGTTGGGCAGGACGGCCAGACGCACGTTCCCTCGCTCCGTGCCCAGCGGGTTGGACATCTCGCAGGTGGGGTGGTTCCTGCTCCGTCCGCGGCGTCCACGATGATCAGCAGCTGGTTCCCGGCGGCGAAGAAGTGTCGCTCGGTCACCTGCAGCGGACTGTCGTCTTTGGTCCAGTTGAGTCGAGGCGGAGGACTGCCGCCCGCGATACACTGCAGCACCGCCGTCTCGCCCTTCACCACCACACGGTCCAGCAGCGGACGCAGGAACGACGGCGTCTCTGCGGGAAGAACGGGACGCTGCTGATGCACACTGATGCAGTCGAGTTACACAAACAACGAAATTCCCAAATTATCGTATTTTTTTTTTTTTTTATTTTTGTTGTGCTTGTGTAATGAATTGAAGTAATGATGTCGTGCTTGAGGTTTAGCGTCTAATATATTCCATAAGCTTCGTAGCTTTTTGATTTTTGATAGTAATTTTTTTTCATAAAACTCAAACAATAAATGTGGTTTTTAATGCGGTGTGACAGATCACTATATTATAATTATAATAAAAAATTTTTTTTTATACAATTCACAAAAACACCAAAATATTTTATGCATGCATTAGAAGACACAGCAGACATATAGGAGGTAAATAATTATTATTATAATAATTAAATAACATAATGAAATATTATGATCAATTATTTTTTTAAATTTTTAAATTTAATTATGTGATATTGTTGATAGAAAAACTGGCATAAAGTTTTTCTATTTATTTTATATTTATATATTTTTAAAATTTTATAAAATAATAATTAAAATTTATTTTAATTATTTAAATATATATTTAAAAAATTTTATACAATAAACAAAAAAGACCAAAATATTTTATATATATATATATAGATATATATATATCTATATATACATTCTAAAATTAAGTAAAAAGTTAATAGAAAAACTGTCATAAAGTTTTTCTAATTATTTAAATATATATATTTAAATAATTATATTTCAAAAATTAAAAAGTTGATATAAAACCTGCCTTTATGTCATTTAAATGTTTTATATGCAAGATTTGATTATTAAATAAATTATTATTAAGAGTGTTGTTTAAATAAATGTGAATAATTGATTATTACATTTTTTTATTTATTTATAATATATTCTTTTTTTGCTTATACACACACACCACACACACACACACACCACGCACACACACATAACATATATATATCTATATATATATATATATATATATATATATATATCTATATATATATATATATATATATACACACACCTCAGTTGACAGCTAAATTAAATCTTTAATTTTGGTTTGGTTTAATGTCACTCTTTCAGAAGCACATGCAAACTCTTACCCAGCACCGTTAGCGTAGCGTTAGCAGAGACGGCGCCGGCGGTGTTTTGCGCAGTGCAGCTGTACACGCCGATGTCCTCCGTCTTCACGTCCACGATGAAGAACACGTCGTCCCTCGGCATGACGTGCATCCGCCGCTCGCGGGCCGCAGGGAAATCCGTGCCTCCGTCCTTCTGCCAGGCGATCTGAGGAGACGGGTGTCCGCTGGCGGCGCACTCCAGGCGCGCGGTGGCTCCGGCGCGGATCGTCAGGTCCATCGGCGTTTTGGTGAAGTACGGCAGCACTGCGAGGGAAAAACAGATTAGGGATTGTTCTCGCAAACTCAAGGAAATACAACTTTGCAATTAACCTCCATCATCCATTCTGGACAGTTCTGACCTGGAAAACCATTTGATATGTTCAGGTCTTTTTGACCCGAGTATGCACGAGGCACAATCAGACAACAAAAATAATTTTGTAAAATTATTAATGAGTTTATAATTGTGTGTCAAAAACATTTTGTTAATATATTTAGCATTTTCCCCATACCTCGCACACTTTTAGAACTGAATTTTGTTGATGAACATGAATATGTTGCCTATTAATGAACCACTGCAGAATAAAAAACTGATCCCTTTTCATCTGAAAGTGAAAGTTTATGCAAGAAAAATGGATTTATTTTGTTTGAAAACTTTTTATAATAATATTTATGCTGTTTTGTTAGAAATAACTTAATGTAATTTGGTATTTTTTTTTATTTCATGAGACACATTCAAAGGAATTTATAAATTTCATACATGATATATTCTATACTATATATAATATAAAGATATTTTTATATGGTTTGTCTATATTTTATGATTTTTTTTGGGAAAATAAATATAAAAATTATATATATAAAAATTAATATATATATATATTTATAATGTAATGGTTTTTTCTGGGTCATTCAAAACGTTGATTTTTTTCACATTAACTCATTAATGAGAAGTTGCTGCTCAGATACAATATGACTTTAGTTGAAAAATACAAAGTTTTGACTGTTAAATAACGATTCTTCGGGTCCAAAAGGACACATAATGTGAAATTAGCAGAGATTTTGAATGCATTATGAGGGATACATAGTAGGTTATTAAACAGATTCGGGATAATGTAAACAATAAATACTTCATCTGGATGTACACCGCAAAAAAATGATTTTCTTCCTTAATATTTTTGTCTTGTTTTCTACTTTAAACATCTAAGAATTCTTGAATCAGGATGCATTTACCTGGACAGCTAAAATGACTTAATTATCCAAAATGATCCAAATTGTATTAGTTTTTGCTTAAAACAAGCAAAAATATCTGTCAATGAGACAAAAAGCTTTAATTTAAGATTACTGTTCTTACCCCACTGGCAGATATTTTTGCTTGTTTTAAGCAAAAACGAACAAAATTTTGATAATTCATTGCATCTTGATTCAAGAATGTTTAGACAAAAATACCAAGCAAGAACATCATTTTTTGCAGTGTAATTGTGTGAACACTTACTATGGACGGTGAGTTTGGCTTTGGTGGAGTACGAGGAGCCGAAGTGGTTGGAGATGACGCACTGGTATCTGCCCTCACTAGTGAACTCCACGTGGCGCAGCTGCAGTGTGGTCGTGTACTCGGTGACCTCGCTGACCTGAGAGCGCAGGTGAGCCTGGTTATGGATCTCGGCGTCGTTCAGGATCTCGTTGTCTTTCTTCCAGGCGAAGGTCATCGGGGAGTCGCTGGAGCTGGCCGCGGAGCAGACGAACGTCACGTTGGTGCCTTTGATGGCTGACTGTGTCTCGGGCTGCACGGTGATCTGGGGTTTGGGGAAATCATCTGCGAAGCACAAAAAGCATCAAATATCAATTGTTTTATTATGTTAAAAATACAGTAATATTGTGAAATATTATTATAATTTAATATGACTGTTGACTATGTGAATATATTGTAAAATGTAATTTATTCCTGTGATGCAAAGCTGATTTTTTTATAGCAGCCATTACTCCAGTCTTATTTTAATTTATTCTAAATATTTTAATTATAATAATTTTTTTTGTCATCAAAAATAGAGTAAAAACATTGAAATATTATTACAATTTAATATAACTGTTGTCTATGTGAATATATTGTAAAATGTAATTTATTCCTGTGATGCAAAGCTGAATTTTTTTAGCAGACATTACTCCAGTCTTATTTTAATTTGTGAATATATATTTTAATGTATTATAATAATTTTTGTCATCAAAAATACAGTAAAAACATTGAAATATTATTACAATTTAATATAAGTGTTATCTATGTGAATATATTGTAAAATGTAATTTATTCTTGTGATGCAAAGCTGAATTTTTTTTACCAGCCATTACTCCAGTCTTATTTTAATTTATTCTAAATATTTTAATTTATAATAATTTTTTGTCATCAAAAATACATTAAAAACATTGAAATATTATTACAATTTAATATAAGTGTTATCTAGGGTGAATATATTGTAAAATGTAATTTTTTCCTTTGATGCAAAGCTGAATTTTTTTAGCAGCCATTACTCTAGTCTTATTTTAATTTATTCTAAATATTTTAATGTATTATAATAATTTTTTGTCATCAAAAATACATTAAAAACATTGAAATATTATTACAATTTAATATAACTGTTGACTATGTGAATATATTGTAAAATGTAATTTATTCCTGTGATGCAATGCTGGATTTTTTTAGCAGCCATTACTCTAGTCTTATTTTAATTTATTCTAAATATTTTAATTATAATAATTTTTTTGTCATCAAAAATAAATTAAAAACATTGAAATATTATTACAATTTAATATAAGTGTTATCTATGTGAATATATTGTAAAATGTAATTTATTCTTGTGATGCAAAGCTGAATTTTTTTAGCAGCCATTACTCCAGTCTTATTTTAATTTATTCTAAATATTTTAATTATAATAATTTTTTTGTCATCAAAAATACATTAAAAACATTGAAATATTATTATAATTTAATATAACTGTTGACTATGTGAATATATTGTAAAATGTAATTTATTCCTGTGATGCAATGCTGGATTTTTTTAGCAGACATTACTCCAGTCTTATTTTAATTTGGTCAAAAATAATACAGTAATATTGTGAAATATTATTCCAATCTAAAATACATGTTTTCTCTGTGAATATCTGTTAAACTGTAATTTATTTCTGTGATGCGCAGCTGTATTTTCAGCATCATTACTCCAGTCTTCAGTGTCACATGATCTTCAGAAATCATTCTCATATGATGATTTGCTGCTCAAGAAACATTTCTGATTATTATCAATGCTGAAATAAATTTTACATTTTATTTTTCAGGATGAAAAGAAAGTTCGAAAGAACAGCATTTATTTGAAATAGAAATCTTTTGTAAAATCACTGTCACACTTGATATTAATTTCTTTAAAAAAAGGACACAAACACAGTTTTATGTGAAATTCACAACAGTTTTGATTGTAAATATGAACAGAACCGCTTCTATGCAGTTCCAGGAAATGGAATCATGAATAAGATGTTTTAAAAGAGCAAATGAACTCACCGCACACAAACTCCTCCTGGGCGACGGCGAAGACGCTTTTGCCCTTGAGCAGATGTGGATGGGCGCAGCTGGCGTTCACCAGAGGAAGGAAAGCGTGCTCGGCCACCCACGGAGAAAACCACTTGAGCTGGCAGTCGCACAGCAGGCTGGAGGTGTTCAGGTGCCTGACGGAGAGAGAGACGTGTGAATAATCACTGCAGGTTCATGAGTGTTACGCAGCTTTAAAGCCGTTTCACACGACGCAAAAAAGAGAAGCGAATCGCAAACCAGCAATGCTTTTTTCCTCATGTAGCGTAATTATTTCATGCATGGCTTTGACATCGTCCGCTGCTCGATGTGCAGCATTAAATCAAGATAAACAACTTTTGGTTCGTCATCACACTGCAAAAAATGATTTTCTTCCTTAGTATTCTTGTCTTGTTTTCTAGTATAAATATTGAAGAATTCTTGAATTTACAAGTAAAACAAATTACCCAAATTGTAATAGTTTTTGCAAAAAATATCTGCCAATGGGGCAAGACAAATAATCTCGTTTATCCTTTAATTTAAATTCAATGTGTTTGCATGCAGCTCATGGTATTTCTGTAACAATTAAAAATGTTTATGACTATAAGCAGTGTGGTGTTATTAAACAAACAAAGAGTGCATGTCTGCCTATAATAGAATCTTCTATAGAAATTCTCAAGTGTATCTTGATGCTAATTGTACCTCTAATTGTATTTTAGGATGTATTCTTGTAAGCATTATAGACAGACAGAACTAAACTTTTTTTTAATCCTAATTTAATGCTGTTGAGCTGCACACGATTTTAAATCCATTTACGATATGATATACATATCTGAGAAAAAATGCATTGCTGGTCTGTGAATTAGCAGAAGGCAATCGATCATATCGCGCTCGGTGTGGAACAGCCTTCATACGTACAGCTCTGTGAGTTTCTTCATCTGAGAGAAAGCGTTGGCTTGAACCGACATGATGGCGTTGTTGCTCAAGTCCCTGCGATGTGAGGAGAGAACAGACGTTTAGGAACCTAATAAACACACGTCATCATCATCAAACGCTTCAGATCTGAGAGAGAGTCTCACAGCTGCTCCAGCAGGTCCAGGCCTGTGAAGGACTTCCTGGTGACCGATCGGATTCGATTGCCTTGGAGGAACTTGAGGAACAGAAAAACAAATGGAAGTTTAATGATGTGTTGAATAATTAGTTTATCATTAATCGTATCTAAAATAAAAGTTTTTGAGTACATAATATATATGTGTGTGTGCTGTGTATATTTATTATGTATATATAAATACACACACATGCATGTATACATTTAAGAGAAATGTTATGTTTATATATTAAACATATAATATGTAAATAAAATATAAATACATACACATGCATGTATACATTTAAGAGAAATGTTATGTTTATATATTAAACATATAATATATATATAAAATAAATAAAAATATTTTCTATATATATATACTGTATGTGTGTATTTATTATGTAATATTAATAATAAATATATATATTATATAAACATTAATTGATTAATCGTTGCCCAGCACTAATTAATCGCACATTAATTACCCAAAAGATTCATTATTGTGTTATTAGATAAGAAAAGCATTGATTAGTCATTGCAAAAAAAAGTAGCTTTAGAATGAAATATTTTTAACAAAATGTATTTAATTATTATATTTTAGTTAGGTTTTTATATTTTTTATTTTTTAATATTTTTAATGTTTTTGAAAGAAGTCTCTTCTGCTCATCAAGCCTGCATTTTATTTGATCAAAAATACAGAAAAACAGTAATATTGTGAAATATTATTACAAATTTAAAATAATGTTTTTAAATTTATTATACTTTAAATTATCATTTATTTCTGTGATGCCAAAGCTGAATTTTAAGGATCATTATCACATGATCCTTTAGAAATCATTCTAATATGATGATTCATTATCAAAGTTGGAAACAGTTCTGCTGCTTAATATTTTTTCAGAACATGTGATACTTTTTTAGGATACTTTGATGAATAAAAAAAAGAAGCTACTGGTCAGTAAATTTTTTTCTTTCTTTTTTTAAATAAAATCAATACTTTTATTCAGCAAGGATGTGTTAAATTGATTAAAAAGTGATAGTAAAGAAAATATATTATTAGAAAATATATTATTAGAAATTTTTTTTTTTTTTTTTTGTGTAGTTGCTTTTTTTTTTTTTTTAATATATTATATTGGAGAGCTGTTTCCAACACTCATAATAAATCAGAATATTAGAATGATTTCTAAATGATCATGTGATTATGACTGGATGTTACATGTGACACTGAAGGCTGGAGTAATGATGCTGAAAATTCAAGCTTTGCATCACAGGAATATAAATATTTTTTTTAAAGTATATTCAAAAGAGAACTATTATTTTAAGTTGTAATAATATTTCACAATATTACAGTTTTTTCTGTATTTTTGATCAAATAAATGCAGGCTTGATGAGCAGAAGAGACTTCTTTCAAAAACATTAAAAATAGTAATGTTTTCCAAACTTTTGACCTGTACTGTATATATATATATATATATATATATATATATATAGGTATATATATATATTATATATATATATATATATAGATATATATATATATATGTATATATATAGATATATGTATATATATATATATATACACATATGTATATATATATATATATAATATATATATATATATATATACATACATACATTTATTTTTTAATGAAATGATGCTCTCAATGTGAAACTATAAGTTTCAGAAGGTGGCGGCAATGAGTGAGTCGTTGAATCATTCGTACAACCAATTCATTCAAACGGCTAATTAATTCAGAAATGAAACAAGCGAGCGAGTCATTGAATCATTCACTGAACCGATTTGCTCAAATGGATTCATTCAGAAACGAAAGCAAGTGACTTTCTTAATGAACAATGCACTGCATCATTGACTCACTTGATTCGTTCAAAACAGAGGATTCATTCAGTAATGAATCACCACCATGTGCTGCTAGGAGACGCTGAACAGTTCTGCTATTTTCATTCGCAAAATTAAGCAAAATAAACAACATTACATCTAAAATGTAACACAAAATTAATTCTCGTTCATTGGACTGTTATATAAATCAATATCACATTTACAATGGTGCAGATGTTGGATAAAAACAGCACTCTTGTTGGTGTGATATTACTAAACCATATCATATGCTATGAATATAAGAGTCATTTTTTGCACTCATATCTTGAATTTTAAGCTCATATAACAACATTCACGCAGTCAGCTGTCATCCTGCATCATGTGCGATGACAAACAGGTCTGTACGTCAAATGCATTAAACGGACAGGTCGAAAATTACCGAAGATAATATCGCAAACAGTGAAGAAAGCAAATAAGATCACTCACAGTTTCCTCAGATTGTCGAGAGCAGAGAAAGGTCCGTTCATGTCCTCGATGGTCCACGAGATTTCATTATACTTCAGATCTCTGGAGAAGGCGAGAAACCACACTGTTAAAATCCACACCCAGAGAACACGAATCGACAGAACGTTACGCTGAAAATCAGCTTGCAGAACAAATCCTGATACTAACACAACCCCCTGTTCTTCTTCTTCTGTGGTCACAAACTCTCTAACATCCCTGCCTTTAACACATTACACCATGATTACTGCACAGAATTCTGCTGACCTTCCTCCAAAGTTGCAAAAAAAAAAAAAAAAATCTAAATATTGAGAAAAATCACCTTTAAAGTTGTCCGAATGAAGTTCTTAGCAATGCATATTAAGTTCTGATATATCTACGGTAGGAAATTTACAAAATATCTTCATGGAACATGATCTTTACCTAATATCATAATGATTTTTGGCATAAATAAAAATGTATAATTTTGACCAATTCAATGTATTGTTGTCTATTGCTACAAATATACCTGTGCTACTTATGACTGCTTTTGTGCTCCAGGCTCCCATATTTAGATCATTTTATGAAAGTATCTACTGTACTGAAATAAAGATCTCATTGATTTACATTACAAGCATCAGAATTTCATTAAACAAACATCAGCATCTGCACCAAACTGCACATTTCTGCACAATTTCTCAGACTATACGAGCTTTAAAAGCCTGATGGATAAGATTCTGTCTAAAAGTACAATAACTCTTGCTTTTAAATTTTTTTTATTTTTCTGACTATTATTTAATGCATCCGGCTTAACAGGGTTATTGTTGACCTGCATGTTCAGAAAACAGGTTTACTTGCTCTTCTGAAGAGTTTGATGCCCAACCAAGACCATGTATCGAAACTAAACAGCAAAAAAGGCTGGTTCATGTCATAAAGATCGAAGCGGCTCTGCGGTGATTCAGAAGCTCTACTCACAGCGCCTGCAGGTTGCTGAGGCCTCGAAACGCTCCGTCAGCGATGAAACTGATGCGGTTGTTTCCGACGTGGAGCTGCTCGAGGACGCTGAGCCCAACGAAACTGCCTTCCTCCAAACGGCTCAACTGGTTCCAGCTCAGATCGCTGACAGACAACGACAGCATTACGTACAGCATTCCACAACACAGCTTTAAACATCATCTGTTATGAAGGACTGATCGCAGCTCTTTACTTGTGAATAATTTACTTGCAAATGTTTGCTAAATGAATATCAGATGCCCAAAAACGTCATTATTTATCCACTGCATCAATCCAGAGCTGGGGTGGTGGAGGGTTTTATTGTGTTATTGTTTGGGTTTTTGGTTTTTTTGTGATTTTGAACCTTAAAAACTGACATTTTAAGATATTAAATAGTTACTTAAGAGCTTAAACTAGTCTAAACGAGGTACTAGGTTAAACGGGTGAGGGTTAGGATTTGTTTTTATTTTGTTTTTTTTTTTTAAATGTTATTTTTTTTTTATTAATTGAATTTAATTTTAATTAAAAATTATATCAAGTCTTGTTTTCAGAAAATATTATTGTGAAAATAAAAATTGTGTTGGTTTTTGCTTAAAACGAGAACAAATATCTGCCAATGGGGTAAGAAAAATAATCTTTATTCAAAGAGAAAACAATTATTTTTCGTGCCCCCTTAGCAGACATTTCTTCATGTTTTAAGCAAAAACCAACAAAATTTTAACATTTTTAGAAAACAAGTCTTATTATCTTAAATCATTTTGCTTGTCAAGAAAATGCATCATGATTTAAGAATGCTTAGATATTTGTAACAGAAAACAAGACAGAAATACTACGAAAGAAGATCTTTATTTACAATTTATTTGTTTTTTTGTTTTTTTACAGTAGTCTAAAAATACTTAAACTAGTCTAAATATTACACATCACTTTAATTCCCAGCAACACATCTATAATGTTTGCCTCTCAAAACACTATTAGCTTCAGTCTTAAGACCACTTTAGACAGGAGAACACAACACGTTGTGCTTGTCCTGCGCTGCGCTAATGCATGATGGGACAGAGAGGTGAGGGAGAGAGTATCTGTGAGAGTGAAGTAGACTCACAGCTCGGCGAGTTTCTGGCAGAACTCCCAGGCGTCGGGTTTGATGCGGCTGATGGCGTTGTGTGACAGATGCAGCTGCTGCAGCGTCAGGAGGCCGTAGAGCCAGCCTTTGCTCACCTCCGTCAGGTTATTGTACTCCAGCTGCCTGCTCACACACACACACACACACACACACACACACGTACGTCACACTAGGATTGGGTATCGAAAACCGGTTCCAAATTTCAGGGTTCCCACTCTAAGCCAAATGTGAAAATCCCTGGCTTTCCCTGAATAAAGCTGAATTTCCATCACCTGTAACAGGCCGCTGCTGTGCTGAGCACTGAACAGACAAAAACCAGCCACACACAGTACTTTAAATCCATCCATTTGCAAGCTTTGTTTACTTGTTCACATACGTTTTTAGTTCAAACCTAAGTTAAACACACATACACAATATATTTTTTTTTATTTTACCCATTAAATGCACTTCCATACTACTTTTTATTCATTCAGGGGTTAAACGCTCTGAAGGAGTTTCTTTTTGTCACCAAGTTCATCATTCAGTGTTTTTATTTCAGCCTGGTGACTGCATTTGACTTAAGTGATTGCCGGTTGATGAGCAGGAAGGGAATAAAAATATGCAAAGATTAAAAAAAAAAAAAAAAAAAAAAATTTATAGAAAAATTACAGTTTGATTATTCCCTGGTATTCCATGACTTGGACAAAAAATATATGTGACCCTGGAGCACAAAATCAGTCTTAAGTGTCAAGTTTTCAAAATTGAGATTTATGCATCATCTGAAAGCTGAATATATAATCTCTCCATTGATGTGTGGTTTGTTAGGAGGACAATATTTGTCTGAGATACAACTATTTGAAAATCTGGAATCTGAGGGTGCAAAAAAAAATCTAAATATTGAGAAAATCATCTTTAAAATTGTTCAAATGAAGTTCTTAGCAATGCATATTACTAATCAAAAATTAAGTTTTGATATATTTACGATAGGAAATTTACAAAATACCTCCACAGAACATGATCTTTACTTAATATCCTAATGATTTTTGGCATAAAAAAAAATCAATAATTTTGACCCATACAATGTATTTTTGGCTACCTGTGCTACTTATGATGGCTTTTGTGCTCCAGGGTCACATATATATATAAAATTCCCTGACTTTCAATGTCTGGAATAGACCTTTTAAAATTCCATGATATCCAGAAATTCCATGAGCCCTTGGAACCCTGAAATTTTTTTGTTTTTGCTGTTGGTTTTTTTGTTATAATAATGTGTGGATTTTTTTTTTTTTGGTTTTTTTGTTAAAGGACTTCCATGTTGTTAGGATAGGAGAAAGTTTAGTCACTGGGCTTCGTTGTTGTTCCTGTTCCTCTGGATCTTCAGCGAGAGCAGGCCGTGAAGGCCGTGGAACGTCAGACCCTCGATGCGCCGCACGCGGTTCCTGCTCAGCTCTCTGTCACACGTTAAACAACAGTCAATGATAAGTATGCTGTTTTGATATATTTATGGTAGGAAATATACAAAATATCTGCACGGAACATGATCTTTACTTAATATCCTAATGATTTTTGGCAAAAAAGAGAAATGTATAATTTTGACCCATACAATGTATTGTTGTCTATTGCTACAAATATACATACAAAAGTTTGGAAACATTACTATTTTAATGTTTTTGAAAGAAGTCTCTTCTGCTCATCAAGCCTGCATTTATTTGATCAAAAATACAGAAAAAACAGTAATATTGTGAAATATTATTACAACTTAAAATAATAGTTTTCTATTTGAATATACTTTAAAAAAAAATAATTTATTCCTGTGATGCAAAGCTGAATTCTCAGCATCATTACTCCAGCCTTCAGTGTCACATGTAACATCCAGTCTATCACATGATCATTTAGAAATCATTCTAATATTCTGATTTATTATGAGTGTTGGAAACAGTTTCTGCTGACTAATATATTTGATGAATAAAAGGTTAAAAAGAACTGCATTTATTCAAAGTAAAAAAAAAATTCTAATAATATATTTTCTTTACTATCACTTTTTATCAATTTAACACATCCTTGCTGAATAAAAGTATTGATTTTATTTAAAAAAAAAAGAAAGAAAAAAATGACTGACCCCAAATTACTGACCAGTAGTGTATATTGTTATTACAAAAATATTTATATTTTAAAAAACATAGCTTCTTTTTTTTTTTTTTTTTTTTTTACTTTTTATTTCATCACAGTATCCTAAAAAAGTATCACATGTTCTGATGAAAAAATATTAAGCAGCAGAACTGTTTCCAACTTTGATAATGAATCATCCTATTAGTGTTTTTTATAGAGTATTATGTTATTGTTATTATAAATTCAGCTTTGCATCACAGAAATAAATGATCATTTAAATTATAATAAATTTAAAAAACAATTATTTTAAATTGTAATAATATATCACAATATTACATTTTTTTCTGTATTTTTGATCAAATAAATGCATGCTTGATGAGCAGAAGAAACTTCTTTCAAAAACATTAAAAATAGTAATGTTTCCAAACTTTTGACCTGTACTGTACCTGTGCTACTGATGACTGCTTCTGTGCTCCAGGGACACAGATTATCACAGAAATACTGGGATGAAAGTTTATAGTTCAATTCATGTATTAAATACATAGTATTTTAAATACATATATATTAAAATTAATAAAACACTTTAAAAAGGACTGTAAAATAAATATTTTGTTTAGTTCAGAACTGTGGGACAATTGTGGTCTCTAACTGAGACAAAAAAATCATGATTCTCAATTTATCCAGAATCGTGCGGCGCTAGTGTCGCATGAGATGGATGTGACGTCACTTACAGGTGCTGCAGGTGCGGCAGCGAGAAGATCTTGGGCGGGATGGAGCTCAGCCGGTTTTTGTTGAGTTTTAACACCAGCAGCGAGCTGGACAGGTTACTGAAGCAGCCGTGCTCCAGCGTGGAAATACGGTTATTATTCATCAACCTACAGAAACAAAGCCGTAATCACTGACAGATCTGGTAATAAACAAACTAATAAGCAACAAACAATAAACTACTACTACTGAGTCACACAAGAGATTAAGCTAGACTAAAAAAAACATTTAAACTAGTGTTAAACAGCTTAAACTATTCTCTAAAGGAAGCTTAAACTAAAAAAAGAAATTAGTCTAAAAAACCCAAACGAGTCTAAAATTAGCTTAAACTAGTCCAAAAGGCCTTGAATTTAACTTAAAGATTAAAAAACAACCTAGTTTAAAACAAGCTAGTCTACAATGAGCTTAAACTAGTCTAAAGCATCTTACGCTGATCTGAAAGAGCTTCAACTAATCTTTAAAAAGTGTATATTACTCTAAAATGAACTTAAACTAGTCTAAAGAAACCTAAACTAATCTTTAAAAAAAGTTTAATCTAATAGTGAAGCTTAAACTACTATAAAAAAAGCTTCAACTAGTCTTTAAAAAGCTTAAACTAGTTCAACAGAGCTTAAATTTACAAAAAAAAGTTTAATAAACTAATTTAAAAGAGCTTATGCTTGTCAAAAGAACATAAACTAGTCAAAAACAGCTTAAACTAGTCTAAACTTTGCTTAAAATAGTCTAAAAGAGCTTAAAATAAATCAAAAAAGGGCATAGACTAGTCTGAAAGAGCTTAAACTAGACTAATGGAGCATAAACTATTCTAAAAGAGCTTAAACTAGTCAGACAGGGCATAGACTAGTCTAAAATTAGCTTAGACTAGTCTAACGGAGCAAAAACTAGTCTAAAAGAGCTTAAACTAGTCAAACAGGGCATAGACTAGTCTAAAATTAGCTTAGACTAGTCTAAAATTAGCTTAAACTAGTCTAACAGAGCAAAATCTAGTCTAAAAGAGCTTAGACTAGTGTGAAAGCTCACTGTGAGCACTGAGGACTGACACAGTGAGCTGATGTGAGACTCCTGGCAGTTTCTGGAAAGCAGGTCAGTTGAGAACAGAAGAAGGACTCACAGGTTTTTCAGAGGGAGAGGAGGAAAAGCCCCGGCGCGAACCTCCATAATATTGTTGTTGCTAAGGTCCAGCGTCTCCAGAGCGACCAGCGAACTGAGCCGCTCCGCCGAGATCCTCGAGATCCTGTTGTTTGCTCTGAAACACAAGCAGAGGCATTCAGAAAGCAGATTTCAGCGCACAGGTGAAGAGCGCCGCTGCACGCCTCACAACAGCCGCTGGGTTCAGAAGCGTGTTATTTGGTTTATAAGGTAATTACTAACAAGGTATTTAAACAAAAAATACCCCTGCCAATTACACGGATGATGAAGCCAATTCCCTCAGTGAAAGCGCCGCTGACGAGCCCAGCAATTTCCCGAGCTGCACGCCTCCTAAATTGCAGTGCAGGAGCTGCTTGTGTTAGAAACACGGAGGGCACAGAGCCGCCTTTGTGTGTCAGACGTGCTGAAAACATTCCCTGGAATCACAGGTCTAAACCTTCAGACAGTCACACTCACACACGGTTTGAGTTTATACAGCTGAATGAGCGTAACTCAACATAAACACGGGACTGACGTCATGAGAGTGGACATCACTCCAGACTCATTCCTCCCACTGATCGCTCTTTTGTGCCTGACTTTCTCAGTTAGTCGCACAAGTTTTTTTTTTTTTGTTTTGTGGTTAACAAATGTGTTTTGATGATGTTTTATGATGGTTTTTTGTTATATTTTATAAGTTATTTGGAAACATAAGTGTTTGTGATTTGTATTTCTTTGTTTGGGTTATGTTCTTTTGCTGTGTTATAAGCCCGGCTTCGGATGCTTTCACTTTCGGATTCACGATCTTGACACGTTTTACAATAAAAGATAATTGTCTGTTTTGCTTACATCTGTACACCTTTTGACTTTTTAAGACTATAACAAAAGATGGATTCAATGTTATTTTTAATTAAAAAGCACAACAACAATAAAACAGAACAATGACAATCTAGCTTACAAAACGTTTATTAACTTATATATAGACAATCTAGCTTACAAAACGTTTATTAACATATATATATAAACCAACAAAGAGCTTAAACTAGTCTAAAGGACCATGAAATGGTCTAAAATTAGCTTAAAGGAGCATAAACTAGTCTAAAAAAACACTAAACTAGTCTAACAGAGCATAAAGTAATCTAAAAGAGCTTAAACTACTCTGAAAGCTTAAATATAGGTCACATCAAATCTCTAAAGTAATGCAGAAACAACATGAAGACTGTATATTTTAAAGATTTTTTTAATGCCATCTTTTAAGTATTTAATTAATTTTTTTTTATTTTTTTTTAATAAAATTTTTTTAATAATATGATTAGTTATTGTAATGCAACATTACAGGCCATGCAACATTATTTTTTTTAGTAGTAATATGTTGTTAAACATATTATATTATGTTATTATAAATCATAATTATTTATATATTATGTTAAGTTTTAATTTAACTAAACTTTTTAAATTTTTAAACAAAAGTTTTACATGAACACACACACACACACACACACACATATATATATCATCTTCAGCTCAAGGCAGAAATCTGAACCTCTAATCTTTCTCGTTCTCGTTTAAGAAAAGCCCACGGTCAAAACAAACACCTTTCAAAAGCAAGGCATTAAATGGTTGTGTTGAGCGGCGCACAGAGGCATGATGGGAAGTCTGTGCTTTTGTGAAGTGAAGGAGGAATGAGTAAAAGGTGTTGAGAGAGCGAGAGATAAGACGCGGGACGTGCCGGAGCAGATCCTCTGGAGAGACAGACGTGTGAATACAGCATCCGAGGCAAAACAAGGAAGTCGAGAGGAATGTCGAGCAGCTCATTTATGAACAGAGTCTCAGACCGTAAAAACTTTTTATTTAAATTTTTATTTAAATTGTAGGTTTGTAACTGTGTTTTTGTAAATAAGTTTGAAAAAAAAGTGTTTGAATGAGTGTTTTCAGTCTCAATTCTACTTCCTGTTTATCACCTCAGCGTAATTCCTCATGAACAGCCATAAAATAACCAGACACACTCTCTCTCTGTGTGTGTCTTCAACATCTGCTGAGTGTGTGTGTGTGTGTGTGTGTGTGTGTTTTATCCCTCCCTCCTCCTCCGTTCAGACAAACAAGCAGCTCATTGTGTCTCTCCGCCGCACACCTCAAATTTGTTCAACCAATTTTCGGCAAATAAGGTTGTTACACTCCGCTAGTTTAATCAGAGTCTGAGCGGGCCGGGGTATTTTTAGTGCCGCAAGCTAAACGACAAACACTTGTGAGCGTTATATATGACACGTTATATGAAAAACGCTCAGGGTGAGATTATTTCCACATAAAGCAGATTGTGAAAGCAACGCTGCGAATGTTTGGCACGTCAGCGCATTATGAGAGTTACTAGACGCTCGCTGAATTTCACAACGCAGACACTTTCCATACCCCCAGAGTGTGTGTGTGTGTGTGTGTGTGTGTGTGTGTGTGTGTGTTTCTGGCAGATGAGACTAAAGGGAAAGAAGTGAAGTTGGCTCTGAGATGAGCAGAGAAGGTCTGAAACACATTAACTTCAACTCAATTTCAACATATTTTCCTCGTGCTGTAAAGATCGTTAAATTTCAATAACCGTGTGCTCATGGCAATCCAATCAATTAAGTATTTTACAATTATTAAATGTACATTTATGCCTTTATAGAATCTTAGAATTTCCACAGTGTGAAAAAAAGCGGACAGAATCATTGAATCCAGCCATAAAAATAGAATTTACAGCATAACACTGAATGTTATGGAAGTTGGCAAATTTTTTAAGAATAAATCTAAAGTAGGGCCGTGCAATTAAACAAATCGTGATATAAAACATTTTAAAGGGCCCTATTACCTTTCAAATAAAAATGCAAAACGCTAAATATGACTAAAATTGAAATTTGTTAAACTTATAATTTTTTTTATTTTTATTGTATAAGTTAGACATTATTTTTGAAACCCAAAATTTATTTTAACCCTTAAAACGGAATCCAGAAAAATTGAAATGGAAAAAAATGGAAATCCAGAGGAATAAAAAACAGAATTTGGCCAAAAATAAAAGGTTCTCATAGAATGCTTTTTATCCAAAGAGATGCTTCCCATTTTCTCTTTTTGTTTGGAACTATATTAATATAAACCAGCAAGCTCATAAAAAATGAATTAGTCTTACATTTAATATTACATTAGAACTAAAACAGTAAAACTAACAAACATATCTGACTCTACCATGATAGGACGAGCGACACTGGCGTCACCATCTTTACTTGTTTGGGATGTGTTATTATGCATATTTTTGTGGTTCTCAAGTGTAAATAAAACAGTACTGCCCGCAGATAAACATTAATATACACACCACAAAGGGGGGGGGGGGCCATATCTTATCGTTTGCGATATACCGGTGAAATCTCTCCCCACGATAAGAATTAGTCTTCCTGCGCTAATAATGATAAAGTCTAGTTGTTGACATATTTCTGTGCGCGACATCGCGGAAGGCGGACGTGAACTTGAGGAGGAGTATATCGCTAAATGAGGAGCTCCTTCTACAATCTTGAACTGGTTTGGTTAGGGCTGTACAGTGCACAAAATAAATCGCTCTGAATAAATGCAGTACAGTAGCATGTGTGCGATACAGTTTGCATGTGATATCATTATCCGCTAAATACCAGAAATATCATGATATATTTTTATGCCTATATCAGCCATCCCTACTACCACAGTATAAATGCATTTGACACAGTTCTACTGTTGCATACAAGAGCGAGAGAGAGAGAGAGAGAGAGAGAGAGAGAGAGAGAGAGAGCTGAACGGGGGTCTGGGGTATCGTATAGCTCCTGCCTCTTATTCAAACAGTCTCTCAGACTGAGCGTCTCTCGTCTTTGACCCTTCAGCTCACCAAAAACAAACGGCTTCGGCTCCACAGCTGGGAGTAATTCACTCGGCATCACCTCCATTAATTCAGCCGTTTCACAGGAATCTGTGGCCTTGAACAATTAAAGAGCCATGTGAAGCCACGGCTAAAGAGCAATTAGCTGGAAAATTTGACCCGGCGGACTGAAGGACTGAACTTTGATAATGCCTGTGTTACACCGTTTGCTGCATGTCCTGAAATACTGCATCACTTTTCAATCACCTAGCAACCACACAGAACACCCTAGCAACCACATAGGAAACCAATGAGAACACCATAGCAACTGCAGAGCAACACCCTGACAACCACTCAATTATCTATTAGGGGTGTAGCGATACACATACTCGTACTGAACCGCTGGGTACCGAACGATTCGATTCTTGTGTCGACGACAGCCAGAGATATTGTCAAAAACATCAATTGCTGGCAATATTAAGATATTTGGCATTTCCAATTAATGTAGGCCTGTTACATTCTTATTTTTATTTTTTAGGCCTATTATTATTATTATTATTATTATTATTATTATTAAGTTACTTTTATTATAAAAAATTAAAAATAACAATTAATTTGCCCCGCAATAATTCCCAAATAACTGACGTGCTGCGAGGATAACAAAAGATTGGGCTATTTACTCCTCAATTAAAATGTTTTTTAAAAAAAGTATTTTTAAACAGGTCTATTATACGATGAATTACAGGCCTACAATTAAAATATTAACACTGCAGTCGTCAATAAACATCAGTGAAATAAGAAGCTTTAGCCTATTTCAAGCACCGACTTTCAAAAACAACCTGTTTAACACGAAATGTTTCTTCTCATTTTTTTCACTATGTAATATTAGAAATATTAAGGGAATAAATGAAAACAGTTCCCGTTACAGTAGATTGGTAGTAGATTGGTCTCGTCGTCTCTGAGAGAGTACGTGGCGTCAGATGCCCAAAGCTCCGTCATTACTCCATCACTCCGTTTTACTTTCTGCAGTGAATTGACTGAGATTAAGACGTTCACCGGCGTAACTCTTGCGCAAAGTTTGCACGTTTCTTGTGTGCAATATCCACTGGCTCGTCTTCATGGTTTTAAACAGAAATATTTCCAACATTGTGACATAAGCAATTACCCCCGAACGTACCGAACCATGACACCACTGTGTCGAAAGGAACCGCACCGTGAATTCTGTAAACCGTTACACCTCCACTATCTATCTATCTATCTATCTATCTATCTATCTATCTTTCTATCTATCCATTCCAACCATCTATCCAACTATCCATCTATTAGGGCTGGACAATATATCGAACGATATGATCATGCGCATCTCGTCAGTAAAGCCGGTTCCATGATTAGCGGTAAATCCCCATCACCTGTTTTCAAATGGAGCTGCAGTTAATACACAGAGCCGTAGTTCACTGAGAAGCTACGCTATATCGAGTTCATTATCGAAGGCGATTCATCTTCAATAATGAACTCGATATAGGGTAGCTTCTCAGTGAACTACGGCTCTGTGTATTAACTGCAGCTCCATTTGAAAGCAGGTGATGGGGATTTACCGCTAATCATGGAACCGGCTTTACTGAAGAGATGCGCATGATCATATCGTTCGATATATTGTCCAGCCCTACCATCTTTATTTATGTGTTTCTATTTATCTTTTTGTTTGTTTTTTTGTCTATCTATATATCTATCTATCTATCTATCTATCCATTCCAACCATCTATCCAACTATCCAACTATCCATCTATCTATCTATCTATCTATCTATCTATCTATCTATCTATCTATCTATCTATCTATTCCAACCATCTATCCAACTATCCATCTATCCATCTATCTCAGGGTTTCCCACACATTGATTTATTTGTGGCACGCCGCCACAATATCAAAACTGACCGCCACAAATAGATTTTCCAAAAGCCTTTGACTTCATTGAATAAACATGAGCACTGCACGTTATAAAATCAAAAACCGATGCGGGTGTTTTTATATCACTGTATTGCAGAAGGAAACCGACTGTAGTTAGAAAATTTTCGATTTCATTTTCATTTCATTTTTGCATGTAATGCTTGATAAGGCAGCGTTTGAGAGCTCAGCGCTACTTTGCAGCCGTTACCGGAGAATCCTGTATCTCTCCCGCTCTTAAAGCGCCTCCTGCTGGCAGAAAATGACTTTGCATATATGTGTATATATGGGGGCGGGGGAGTGCCGCCACAAATAGAGTGTAAGGCTGTGGGAAACACTGTATCTATCTATCTATCTAGGTGGAAATTAGCAATTGTTGCTATAACCTGGCCCAAGACATATTCTCTTGTTTAACAAGTTTAATGTTTATTTGTGCATTGTCCCGGTTTCAAATAAAATAATTTCCATTCCATTTCCATTCCATCTATCTATTGATCCAATTACTTATCTAACATCCAAATATCCACCCATTTATCCATTCATCTATTCAACTACATATCTATCCATCCAAATCTATCTATCTAATCCATATGTTCAGATTATTATGTATCCATAATTATTTGTCTGTATATAGTATAAATATGTCTTTCGGTGTTCAGCTGAATAAGTGAAAAGGCAGAATAATATGTACCGAACAATGACTAACACGATCAAATAGAGGCGCACACTAATGCAGCAAACATGTCGGCAGTGTGAAAGTATTTAAAACTATCAGAGAAAGACGCAGAAATCATTACAAGACCGAAGCAGCAGTCTATCTGTCTTTCCGTCTACCAATCTTGAGTCTTGACCCTCAAACTTTAAACTATTTTAACTTCTCAGACCAGATTTTGACAAGCAAGCATTAAACTGGTCCAATGTCATTCTGAACACAAGACTAAAGCGCCCTGGATGTTAAAAGAGTCTCGTAGTTTGAGAGCGGGACTACGGTGGGATGTATTTAACACTGAGTGCTCAAACACAGATGACACTCCACACAGGCGCGTCACACACAACAGACCAACCAAACGCTGCCAAACCGTGCTCTGAGTCCAAGAGGAAATACCACACACACACACACACACACACACTCTCTCTCTCTCTCTCACACACACACACACTCTCTCTCTCACACACACACACACACACACACAGAGCTCTCGCTCACACACACACACACTCTCTCTCTCTCTCACACACACACACACACACACACAGAGCTCTCTCTCTCACACACACACAGAGCTCTCGCTCACACACACACACACTCTCTCTCTCTCTCACACACACACATGCTCACACACAGAGCTCTCTCTCTCACACACACACACACACACACAGTGATATGGGTCTAGGTGGAAATGCTCAGAAATTCACTCCAGACCCTCTCCACCAGGGAAATTAATATTTCATCATTCTGTCATTTTAAGTGTCACATTTTCAAGACGATGGAATCTGCTGGAGGACTGTAAATAACCACTAATACGACTATAATGAAGGAGACAATGGAGTATATTTCACAAGAAGATTAAAACCAGATTCAAACTGTTCTGACACATGCAGATCCAACCAATGGTGCTTTTCAAACACAAACTCGTGCCTGCAGAACGAACTGAATCGAACTGAACGAAGTGACATTTTCAAAAGAAACCCAAGTTCTCTCTCCACCTGCGTGTATAACTTTTTTAAATTTGATTTGACTTTAAATCCAACTTCATTAATCCTTCAAAAGTGCCACTAGTGGAAGCAAACAGAATGCAAAAATGCAGCCATTGGTCAGTCAAAGAGAAAGTCCCACCCCCAAGCTCACGCCATTGGTCGAGTTCACATCGGGCCACTCAAGCAGACAGATCAATGTTTCCAAAGCATCACAGTTTCACTCTTCTGTGCAAGTAAATCAAGATAACGATGCTTTCATACTCACAGAATCAGACTGCTGAGGTTTCCAGCGTTTGGGCCCAAATCCGGGATCGACTCAAACTCGTTGTTACTCAGTTTTCTGTGAACGTAAAACCGCACGGTCACACATTCATCCGTGACATCTGAAGGGGAAAATAAAACTAAACCCCAAAAAAGCACACTCACATTTCGCTGAGCTGCGGCAGACTGGCGAGCAGCGCTTCAGGAAACGTGCGTAACTTGTTATGGCTCAGATCCCTGGAAAAGAAAAACACGAATTAAACGACGCAGTCTCTGAAGAGAACCTGTGAAGAAGAATAAACTAGACATTCACAAAAAATGCGATATAAACTCATGCTACGACACTCTTACCGTATGACACGATCATTTCAACATGCAGAAACCGAATCAGTCAATCCCAAATAAACAAAACACTAAGTTTGCAACAATTTAAAAAAGAACTCTTAAAAATAAAGGTTGCCATCCATCTACCGATCTTTCCAACTATCCCCTGAATAGTCTTTAAACAATCAATTTTATCTGTAATAATAGAAAGAACTATAAAGAAAGGTTTTATGGATGTTAAAAATATTTCTAATAATGCTGGCAAACAAACAGTTGATGGCAGCCATTGACTTCCATAGTATTTTTTTCACACTATGGAAATCAATGGCTACCGTCAACTGTTTGGTTACCAACAATCTGCTAAATATCTTTTATTGTGTGTTCAGCAGAAACTCGTACAGGTTTGGAACAACTTGAGTGTGAGTAAATGATGATAGAATTCATTCTGGATGAACGACACACTTTCATGGATGCCAATAAAGAACCTTTATTTTTAAACGTCTGCTTTTGGATTTTAGGTTTTATTGAAATACTACTTATATAACAGCAAAAGCCTTTTGTGAATGTGTATCTTTAACTACACACCTGCGGGACTGATTCAAACCACTGAGACGACTCTTAAGAATCATTTGTTTGATTTGTTTGATCATTTAATTTAAGCGAAAAACTGTTCTTTATTCCACTGAAGCTAAACACAGTTTAATTACTACACCGAAGATGTAAACATGAAGCTGAATGGAACAGGATTTCCAGATTAATGAACTACTTTTCTGACTGATTTACACAGAGATAAATCAATCTGGTGATTCGTGAAGCAGACTCGTCATGATTTCACACTCAGACTCTTCATATTTTAAAGGATGTGGTTTACAGATGTTTTAATGTCGTTGGATTGGTCACAAACACATTGAGATATCACACTCTCTCAGTTATGATAAGATAGACGCTTCAGACTCGTGT
The DNA here is from genome assembly GCF_018340385.1 of Cyprinus carpio. NCBI lineage: Eukaryota > Metazoa > Chordata > Actinopteri > Cypriniformes > Cyprinidae > Cyprinus > Cyprinus carpio. The sequence continues at coordinate 1,697,328 of NC_056600.1, read as the reverse complement.
TCAGTTTATTAACACTCCTGTTTATCACACTTCACATGATCTGCCGTATCCACACACACATTCTGAGTGAGTGTGTGCTTAATATTTGTGCTGGTTTCAATACTACATCTGCAACTATTTAAATTCATCACACAGGTTGTTGGTTACAAAAATCATTTGTAAGATCTGGTCAGCTTTCTATAGTAATACTTATATACTACCATGCTATCAGCAAGATGCATTTCCAGACAGACAGATAGTTTCCAACAAAAAATTATTTCCAAAAAAAAAAAAAAAAAAATGTAATAAATACTTTAAAAAATGTCTAAAAATAAATACACCTTAATAAAATAACTTCTGACAAGATACAAAAATAAAAATAAATAATTACCAATAAAAAAACGAATCCAAAATATAAATAAATTCCAAAATAATAATAATAATTTGTAGATAATAATAATAAATCCAAAAAACATAAATACATAATTTCCAAAAAAAAAAAGTGCTAAATATATATAAACTCAAAAAAGAAAAGAAAAATCCAACAGAAATTAACGATTTCTAACAAAAAGCATGTCTAAAAAGGAATAACTATCTATTTATTTTAATAAATTAATATAAAAACTGACAAAAATGAATAAATAGAATATTTTTAAAAACACCTTTTGGAGATGCTGGCATTAAATCTATTTTTTAAACCTGTTTTTCCACTTATATTATCACTGACTGATCAGTTTTCCAGTGTGTATTTCACGGAGTTAAAGGTGTGCGTGGGTTCAGAGTTTAAACATGAAGCTGAAGGGGTGTAAACCAGCTGCTGCCGTCCCAAACCCTCCACGCCGCTGAAAAAACCCTCGGCTCTTTCCAGATGTAAATCATGAAACGCTTTTTCCTTCTATTTTTCCATTCTGGCATCGAGAGCCCTTCACAGCCAGAAAACTTCAGGCCTCCCTCTCTCTCTCTCTCTCTCTCTCTCTCCCCCTCCTTCTCTCTCTCCCTCTCTCTCTCTCTCTCTCCCCCTCCTTCTCTCTCTCCCTCTCTCTCTCTCTCTCCCTCCCTCCCTCTCTCTCTCTCCTCCTCGATTTTTTCCTCCCTCCCTCCTTCTCTCTCTCTCTCTCTCTCTTTCTTTCTACACATCGGCTCCTAATGGCTTCCATCTCTGGTTGGGTTTAGCTGCTAATTCAGCAGAAATAATGGGCCTGGGGGAAACAAAAGCTCAGGCAGTTTAATGCGTGAACATGTGCTGCAGAGCTGCTCATAAATTAGCATCCCCTCCTGAACCCCTGGAAGCCCCGAGGACTCTCGTTCTCTCGTTCTCCTTCAAACCAACATCTAGAAGGAGCTTGAGTCCCGTACAAGACGATCCCTTCATCCCACTCTTTGTGAACGCAATGCAACCGAACGAGAACGAATGCAATTGTAAAGTGCATGAAGAGAGAAGTGTGAAAGCAAAGGGGTTAATTACAATGGCTTTGTTCTTCATGAATAGAATAACATATGCAAATGAAGTCCAAATAAAGACCTGTGAGCCCCTACTGACAGAACAACAAAACACTGATTCATGTGCTGAAAGCTTCCTGCTGGATTCAGTTCTTACAGCTAAAAATGTGCCTGCAATGACTAAACAATTAGTTGTGTTTTTACACAAAAATTGCTAGTAAATTTCACAAACAGTTACAAAGAAATAACAAGTAGCACATTAATTTAACGTGAAATTTTGAAGTAGAAAAACTCCAATAATCAAAAAAAAATATTTATACAGTGTTTTGACATAACTAACATTTATATATTTAGGCAAATTGTTACATTTTATTTATGCTATTTTTGGAATTTTTTTTTTTTGGAAACTATTTACACACAGATCTACGAATATACTTGGAATTTAAAAGAAATGCACATTCATTTAACGTGAAGTAGAAAAACTCCAATAATCAAAAATAGTTTTACAGTGTTTTGACATAACTAACATTTATATATTTAGGCAAATTATTACATTTTATTTATGTTTTTTTATTTATTTATTTTTATTTTTTTTTGGTTGGAAACTATTTACACACAGATCATACGAATATACTTGGAATTTAAAAGTAATGCCAAAGAAATGTAACGTGAAGCAGAAAAACACCAATAATCTTCATTTACAACTTAAAAAAGTTAAATAAATGACAGAATGGTTTTATTTTTAGCCAATAAATCAGTGTTCACATGTTGATCATAACACGAATTTGTCTGATTTTCAACACTGAAAATATCCCAACATTGGAATTTAAATGATTGTGGTTTTGTTTTGATTTAGGGCCTTTAAACTGAACACAAACACACAAACAAAGCAAAATCAATCACAATAACAACATTTTACAACCTCTGTCACTGTATACACGGAGAAAGTTTCTATTTATACGCTCAGATGTGTTTGTTTTCGTTGTTTATCGGTACAAATCATTTATAAACTTTACCTACTGTTGTGGTTTTCTACGCTGTATGTTTTTTCCTCGTATTTAGCGACATCTAAATCTATGAAAGCGAATGTTTTGCGAATGTTTTGATCGTTGTTCCAGTGGAAACACACAAAGGATCTGAGGTAAAAACACTCACAGACGCGTGATCCGCGCGGGGAGCCTCTCCGCGATCCTGCCGTGTTTTAATCCACTACAGTCCGCTGAAAATCCCGCACACGAGCACGCAGACGGACACGGCTCCGGTTCCGATCGATCCGAGCCTCCGTTAATCGCTGTGAGTCCCGTAACGTGAAACACGAGCAGCACGAAGCTCACGGCGCGAGCGGGCTGCGGCATTTTCACCCGAGGGCACAGAAAACTACGAAAAAGTTGACGAAATCGATCCGTAAAAGTTTTAATTCCGCACGAATATGGAAGATGGGGATGTTCGTGGCAGGTCCGAGTCAACTGAATCTCCTTTTCGCGTTGAATATCATGAGTAAAAGTGCAGATATCAGCGCCTCAGCACTCGCTCCATCTCTGAGAAACTTTTTTTCCAGCGCGCTGGAATCAGAGCAGCATTCCGCGGCGCGCGCTCCTGTGGGCGGAGACAGCCGAAGATTGCCGAAGGCCGCAGCGCGAGGGATTCTGGGTGCTGTAGTGCAGAGAGATACCCACACTTGCGGTCTTTGCACTTGACTACCTGTATGACCTATTTCCTGTATTTGGCCCAAGTGTTCAAGTGTGGATAAAGAGGTTTTCATTACCTGATGGGACACACTTGTTTACATAGCTTTATTTTAAATACTTTGCATTTTAAAACCAACTTCTAAATTTCTGTGCAGTAGTCTCTATAACATGGCACAGTTTAATTTGTGGTGCTTCTAATTAAGTGATGAAAAGCAGTTGCACATGTTATACAAAAATAAAATCACCACTACTCATCTTTGCACGGATTAACAACTAGTTGCAGACTAGTTTTGTAAATTTGACAAACATGACACTTTTTAGGCTGCAGCTCTGTTTTCTTTTTGTGTGTCGAGTTTTTATTCATATTATTAACAAAAATACGACATGATGTGTTTCTGGTGTGCAACCTGCACATGTGCAATACTTTTTAACATTGTTCTGGATCAAATCTGAGTGATTCAAATTAAAATCTGAATCAACACACATTTACTTGATATACTAAATGTCATAACTAACATTTAATAGTCTTATTTTCTAATAAAATAAATAAAAAATGTCTGTTCAGTAGTCTCTATAACATGACACGGTTTAATTTGTGGTGCTTCTAATTAAGTGATGAAAAGCAGTTGCACATGTTGTACAAAATAAAACCACCACTACTCATCTTTGCACCGATAAAACATGCAACACTTTATTTTTCTACCAAATTATATGCAATGATATCTAATTATTATGTTAATATTGCTTAATATTAAATGAGGTGTATTTTGAGGGTCCGCAAAGTTTCGTTCCTTTACTAAAAACGGTGCATTTTTTGTTTAGAACTGTGCATTGCATTGTGCATTATGTGGGGTTAATAACTATTAAATTCAGCCCTGGCTTACATGGAAACACTTTTATAGCTTTGCCTCTTAAAACGTGAATTAAGCCAGTGATTGCTGGATTAACATCTACATTAACAATTACAAATGAAACATCGAGTCCCACTGAGTTCACAACAGTTTGTGAGACTCGTTTGTGAAACAAAGGGGTTAACTTGTGCTCCATTAGCATACAGAAGAGGCAGATGATGAGCGTATTGTGTGTCTGCTGTTATCTGCGCCTCTGTGAATGAGCTCACAGTGATGCTTCATTTCCTAAACCCATCAACAGGAGACATCTTCACTAAACCCTATGGCTTAAGTTTATCCAGATCAAAACTGATTCCAAGTTCATGCTTTCCAGGAATGAGCTGAAAATCTCACGCTCGACTGCTTTGGTTCATTACATGCAGCGACTGATTAGTGGTTGGAGTGAATATTTGATTGTTCTATATAATCAGCAGAACAAACAGAGAAAAATCAATCTAATTAAGTAAACTGCATTTGGTTTAATTGCTAAACTTGATTATGGCCACAAGCGAATTTGACAAAACCGTGCAACAAGAACAAAGTTCGATGCCGTTCCTGTTTAGTTGCACTGTTATCGAGCGCAAAACTTATTAAGCATTGATTTAAAAATGCAGATGACGTATCTCTGCTGTCCTGATTCTTTTAGTGTTTCGTTGTCTCTAACCTTCAGCGATGTCGTTTGAGTGTGTATTTGCTCTGATAATGACTTGAGCAGCTTTCAAGTGAAGTTTCTCAGGATCGACATGCTGAAGCAATCAGTGAATGAGATGCAGAGCGTCAGTGGTGATTGATTATGTCTCCAGAGGCCCGAGGAAAGTAGCAGAGAAACAGAGACAAAGAAAGTGTGTTTGTGTGCCGAGTTTTACCTTTCGAAAGATCTTATGCACATGTACAGTTTATGACAGGAACTCAATGTGAAGTTGCTTACAGCAGTGATTTGTTGCAGACTAGTTTTGTAAATTTGACAAACATGACACTTCTTAGACTGCAGCTCTGTTTTCTTTTTGTGTGTCGAGTTTTTTATTCATATTATTAACAAAAATACAACATGATGTGTTTCTGGTGTGCAAGCTGCACATGTGCAATACTTTTTAACATTGTTCTGGATCAGGTCTTGTGTTGTAGGGGATGTAATGGGTGGAATTAATCAGGACTGGACTTCATTGAATGGACCGGCCCACTATGTATGTATGTAAAATAACTGATTAGAATTTATTTACTATCAAAACCAAGTTCAAACATTACTGAAGACAAGTGAACAGTCAGTAATAAAATAAGAAAAAATTATCATAAATAGCACCGTTTTCAGGTACAGATATTGCATAATCAAATGTAGAATACTTCACTTAACATACACACACACACACATATATATATATATATATATATATATATATGTACATATTTGTGTATGTATATATATATATATATATATATATATATATATATATATATATATATCCTTGTTAAAGATATCCTTGTTAAAGCTGTTAGTCAAGAGCAGTGAGTTATTTCTCTTTGTCTTTTGTTCACATTAATGACACAGACAGACGGTAGGTTTTAAGGCTTCTGCCTGGCACTTAAAGGGGATTTTTTTTTTCTCAATTGATTACAAATTGAGAAAATATATCTCACATAAATGCTGTAAACATACAGAGACAGAGCATCAGCTGGTAAAGGTTTCAAATAACTAGTTAAAATTAAATATAATGCAGTTTTCATTATAATAACAATTATTTAATGACACAAGTGAAAATATAATAAATATGTAAAGTAGTGCACATATTTAGCAAAATACTCCTTTCTATGGTTATTTTTCTCAACTAACCTCCTATGGTCTTTAAATTGCTTTCTTGAGGTAAATGTAATGTTCTGTGACATAATTGTTCTCCTGCTGTTTTATTGACTGATTGATCGATATTATTTAAGAGGCATATATACCTTTCGGTAAGTTGTACTGTATCTTTAAACAAAAAGTAACAGATGATCGGTTTACTTGAACTGAGGCGCTAAAGCGATGTCACGTCACATTTTCTAGCGCCAAAATGGTATTATCTGAATTTCGTAATAAAATGGACAGAAACTGAGAGCTGAGAATTTTAAATGTAATTTATATAGATCAGTGAGGTGGCCTATTACAGCTGGAATATCGTAACTGTTTGAAACAAAACAAAACAATGCAGTAGCCTACGTGTATCATTTATTTTTTGTCTCAGCTGTGAGGTCAGGCCACAGGGGCGCGGGAAGATTTTTTAGGTTGGGGGTGCTGTACGCGTGGGGGGGGGGGGGGGTCGATTTGGTTAGTCAAACTTTTAAATACATTTTAGCATTTCTGTAGTAAACGTACAAAGTCACAATCCATGTAAGTTACCATTAAAAGTTGTTTTACTATGATTAGCGCAGCAGCAAGCGCGTGAGGTTGTCATGGCAACCAGATACATTGCGCGCGAATTACTTGTAAAGGCTGCGCTATTTCTACTTCACTAGCAATAAACAGGTTGAATAGAATGCACCATAAACATGTTTGCCAACAGAATCGCAAAGTAGATTTTAAGCAAATCAGCAGTGAATTACCCACTGCTTTAAAACAGATATCTGTTGGACATTATTCAAGTTAAACGCACAGGCATACAAACACATTTAGTAACGTTAAATCTTACTGAAAATGGCCGATTAAGCAGTTTATATTCTGAAATATATTTCTAGGTTGTGTTCTGTGTGCATCAAATTACATTTGGATGTAAATGGTCCTTTTCCCGCGCCTATCGCCCTGCTGACATCTTCACTGAAGTCTTTTGCCGGCCTTCCAGCAAATAATTCATTTATCTTGACACATTTGGTGGCATCTGCCTCAAGTGCTTGTCGTTTTCTCTCTCTCAACTTCTCGGCCCCCCTTTACGCTTCGAGATTTTATTCTTTAACATATTGAATTTCGTTGCACATCATTACATCGCTGCAGTTGTAAAGCGGGCGCTTTTCAAGGCTAGAACTTGAGTCTGATTGGCCAATAGGCTACTCAGTGAACACGTCACGTGTGCTCATCCCAGGTTTAGACCTGTCAGTCTCTCGCAGCTCGCATCAGCTTCATGAGAGAGGCGCATAAACCCGGAATTGGACTATACAACAATATACTTACGAATATATTTACGATTAATAATGATTTAAAAACAATACATAACGCACCGGCCCAACCAGACCGCGGCCCACCGGGAACCTCCCGGTAGTCCCGATGGCCAGTACATGCCTGTTCTGGATCAAATCTGAGTGATTCAGATTCAAATCTGAATCAGATCATTTCTGAGTGTTGATTAATGTTGTAATTTGAGTTTAATAGTCTTATTTTGTAATAAAATGAATAAAAAATAATAAAATGTAAATATAGCTATATTTTTTTTTCTGAACGTGTTTTTAGAAAAACAAATGCATTTTCCCTCTAAATTTAAATTTAATTTATTTTTCTGACTCCTCTGCAGATATTTGTTCTTGCATTAAACTTAAACTCATTAAGTTTTGATACATTTTTAAGAAAACAAGACTTTATATCTTAAGCCATTTTGTATGTTGCATGTGATGTTTAGATACTTATACTGGAAAACAAGACAAAAATACTGTGGAAGAACCCCATTTTTGCATTTTTAGTACTAGTGACAGTCAACTTTACTAGTAAATATGTATTTTTTTCTATGTAAATAGTGTTTTTGAAATATATGAAGTATAAAATATAGCATACAGTTATTTATGAAATTATGAAATCATGAAAAAATGACAAATAACTTTTATTAAGATTGCAATGCAGCATATACATACATATATATAAATATTTATATATATTATTAATTTTATTTCAGTTTTAGTTATTTTAGTACAACAAATGTATTATTTTATATATTTTGAATTTAACATAATTTATTTAAATGCATTTATTTATTTATATTTTAAGTGTTTTTTTGTGGTTTTAATTTTATTTTCAGGTGTAGTTCAGTTAAGTCTGATGCGCAAGTCTCTGCGAGGTGTGGCCAGGTGCCAGTCATTATACTCAGAATAGCAACAAAGAAAAAAAGTGTCTTCCCAGCATGCATTGCTCTGATGGCTCGTCTCAGCCAGTGCAAGCAGTGCAGAGCTGGTTTGCAGGAACGGATTGTGTGTTTTACAGGTGACAGACTCTGTTTACTCACAAACACCGCAGCAACTCTGTAGAAGAAGAGCTGATTTTACTTGATTCTCCATCAATCATTTTTTAGAAAATCTCCAATCTTTAAAGTCTTCCAAACTCAGTGGTGAAGTGTGTAATCTGTCTCTGAACATCTGTCTCATGGTTTGGATGTGTGAGAGCTGAACACAAACCCGTCTCTGTGAGTGTGAGCGCCGCTTATAATGAATGAAAATACACACTGAATAGCTGAGTTTGTCCTCAGGGCCGTGAGCCAGACGAGTCCATCTGTGTGCACAGAACCAGATTATTAAACCAGTCTGGTTTACACAAACACACTTTCAGTGATTCCCAGAGGTACGGTTTATTTCTCAGAGGCTGGAAAATCTCTCCGGAAGTCTCCGATCGATGTTTCTCGCTGTCGTCCGGATGGAGAGAGTTTGAGACATTGTTGAGAAGCGTGAGAGATTACTGAGGTCTTCTTCTTAGGAAACAATCAGGGGTCTCAGTTTATGCTCCAATTAATCTCACAGAAACAAACAAAATCTGAACTGTGATTCTGTTGCATCTTAAAATCTTAATTTTGGATAAAATAAATAATTTTATTCATGATAATAATTTTATTTATTACATGATAAAGTCTTTTATTGTGGTATTTCTGTATCAGGGTTACAGTTAACTTAAACTAAAATTAAAAGCATTGATAACATTTTTGTTACTTGAAATAAAATAAAGGTTAACTGAAATGAAATGAAATAAAATAAAATAAAATAAAAAAGTTGGTTTTCAAGCCAATATAAAAAATGTATTTTATATATATTTTATACATGTTACTACTAAAACTTTAAGTTAAATTAAAATGTAAACAGAAAATATTAAAATAAAACCTGATTCAAAATTTTACTAAAAATCATAAAAATACTTCCATAATTTGTGTTCCGAAGATGAAGGAAGGTCTTACGGGTGTGGAACGACATGAGGATGAGTAATTAATGAATGAAAATGTTCATTTTGGGGTGAATTAACCCTTTAATAGATAACTTGTGTAGACAACACTGTCTTTGTTTGTAAAACATCTTACAAGACTAAAGTATCCAGGAAACAAATAAAAGCATAATCTAGGCCTCAAAACTAGACACACAAACCTCAAGAACGGTGGCAATAAACAAATATTAAAAAGATGAGCTCTTTACATCACAACAAACAACTAACAATAATGAAAAAACACCAAAAAAAATGCAAAACAATAATCCAATAACACTAACTGCAGATTTTTTTTTTTTTCATGCTGCAATTCACAAAGCCTTCACGTTTCAGCAATATGAGATTCTTTGTTCAGATGTGTTTGATTAGTCGGGACAACATTTGGGGTAGTTTTGTTGGTCTGACAAGGGTTTTTATATAGTTTCAACGTAATAGCATGTTTTAGTGTTTGAGACTCAAAATGTTAAACAGGAAAATATGAAGTTGCATTTTTTTAGACTGCAGTATTTTACAAATGAGCAAAATAAAGCCTCATCTGCAGCTCTGAAATCATACAGATAGGAGATGGGATGATCTGTTTCTCTCTCAGCGGGACGTCTGGTGTGAAAGACGCTGTAAAAACAGAGGCGTTCGCGAGCAGATGCTCTACAGAGCCATCCATCAGAGAATGGAAACGACAGAAGCCACGCCAAAGACGTGAGGCCCGTCCAGCATGTTAAACCAGAGCCGAGCGCTCAACGACTAAAGCAGCTGTGGATCAACTCTGTCCTGCTGCAAGACCACAGACGGACGAACACACAGTGTGTGGAAACCATTGAGAAACATGAGCAGAATCACACTGAACAGCATCTGATCAGAGACTCAGAAAATCAAGCATCAGTCGCACGCTTTAGATCAATCATTCTGCACGTTGATTCAAGATTGTATTCGTTCATTTGGAGATCCAGGAATAAAAAATGTCATTCATTTAGGGGATTTTATATTCTGTATATTCACAGAATCTATATATATATATTACAACATTACCTACTAAAACATAAACTAAATTAAAATGAATATATATAAAAAGCAAACTCAAAATATTGATAAAAATTGTAAGTAACTATACTCTAACTATATAAAAATAATGAATAATGATTCAATTAAATTAAATTCTTCATTAGAAACAAGAAGATAGGCTTACTCGGGTTTTCTACTTCATAATCTCTTGTTTAATTCAATGTGTAACTTGCTGTTTCTTTGTAATCATTTGTGAAATTAACGAGCAATTTCCATGTGAAACCCTCATTTTATTTAGTGTAGCTGGAGTAATTAAAAGAGAGTTGATTAGATGAGATCTGAAGTCCATCAGCTCTTCTGTTAGAGGAGTCTGCAGGAACCGCAGGAGGTTTTGAAGTGTAAACACACCATCAGTGGAGCAAAGCATTCTGGGAGATTCAGAGCGTCTACACTGAACATGATTATTCCTGGATCCATCGACACACACTTGACCCAGCACTTAGAGACGTTACATGATTAAAAACAGAAGGGGATTTCACAGTGATGACAAAGAAAAAGATTCGGGGTCCTGAAATAGCAATAAAGAATCCTAACATATTATTCACAAACAGAGCACAGCAGACAGTTAGGGAAACTGGTTTTAAATTGTAACTTATAAACCATTAAAGACAGACCTGTTGTAAACACAGAAGTTGTTAAATTATAGTATTTGCGTTTGTTGAACCAATCTGTGCGCATCATTCCGAGTTACAGCGTGATTTCTGGTGAAAACTACATTACCCATGATGCCGTGCGGAAAATTCCACCAATCAGAGAGTGGCGGCACAAAACGACCTCCATATATATATATATATATATATATATATATATATATATATATATATATATATATATATACATATATATATATATATATATATATATATATATATATATATATATATATGGCTATATTTCTATAGCTGTAATTAAACACTTTAAATGTTTGTTATTTTATTTTTCACCATCGTTTTTAATTCGCTTAAGTCATTCGCAATGCATCAATGAGTTTGTGAAGGCGCGATTGTCCTCGAAGCTCGTTGGTTTGGTTCATGACTTATAACCTTTTAACAAAAGCCTTTCTAAAATCCCTTTGGGAAGAAATGAATTTGGTTGAATAAGCTCAATGACGCCACCTGGAGGCAATGAAAATATTCAACACCAGAATCATGTAAAATTCTGTGTCAGAATAGAGAGGAAACCTCTTCTGAGACTTTTAACTCATTCAGGTAAACAGATCCTGGAATTATGTGTTCATATTGGGGTTTGGTTTACCATTAGTGGTGCATATTTGAACATATATGAATATATTTTACATATATTATACATAACTGAATATTTATGCAGCAGTGTTTGTTTGGATGTCTAATTTGAGCACAAGATCCAACCGCAGTCAATGCTTCTCAGCACAGCAGCTAACAAAAACAAACAAACAACAACAAAAAAGCATGTTAACAATGCTTAGCCAACGTTTGCATGATTAAGCTATGAAAATGTTATTTTTGACTGTTCTCTGAACGTTTAAAACATTTTTACTATAGGTTATGTGAACTTTATGGGAATGTTACTTTTGAATGTTCTCTGAACTTTCTGAAATGAGTAGCATAATAACATTTAATAAACGTTTCAGAAAAAAAAAATGTTCATGAATGATACATAAATAATGTTCTTGTGCTAACGTCTTGAGAACATTTAAAACCAGATAACTTACTGAACAAATGTTCTATTATCTAATAGTTCATAACTCTGGATTCTTATTGGGTTACGGTAAATGCACAGTTAATTATTGCTTGTATGTTATTGCTAATATGTTATTACTAATAAATGAGAAATAAACCACACTCCTTCAGACAGCCATAAGCTAACATCATTCATCTGATGCACACTGTTAGAAAATGCAACAGAATAAACAGGAATAATATTAAAACACACAGATGCAGTTTAACCTAGTGACACACTGCCCTCAGGTGGCTGCAAACTTATTAACTATTCGTGTACCAAAGGTAAAACATTTCCTTATCTTTCTGTAGTGATGGGAAGATAATTGAATCTCGTTACCTCAATATTCCATATCGTTCATTTGGTCGAATTCAATTACAATATATCATTTCTGAATCACATAATGGTCCGTGTAACGCTTCACAGTTCAATTTTCAGCCCACATGGTGCAAATGCAAAAATGAAACCAAACATTCATTTTTTCTTTTTTTTTCTCAATTACTTCATAAATTAATAATTGCCGTTTCTCTCTTTTTTCAGTTTACTAAGTTGTGACTTAAGAAATTATCATTTGGAGATGTAGGCTGAAGATTTATTCATAAACATCAGCCGCGGAAATACATCTACATATAATGTAAAAGACAAACATTGTCCCCCAGTGGTTGTGTGTGTGTGTGTGTGTGTTTGTATGGTTGAATTGGTGTATTGTGGCACATTTTTTGCATATCAGACTTTTGTGAAATATTGCGATGTGTAGCCAAAACATTAAATCACACCCAATACCATTTTAAAAACCCCAGGTCAGGATGTTTCCTAATCAAATCAAAAGAGAAAATGCAGATAAAACATTCATAAAAGGAATTATAGATACATTAACAGCTTCCTATGTGGGACAGTTGTGTTCCTAATGTGGGACACTGACAAGTATATGATAAAAGGCCAAAATCACCTTGATTCATGTGGAATAGTAAAATGCTTTTGGTTATGTATTGTTGAAACATGGATAACTGAACATCATCAGACAAATAATACAATATGATGCATTGATGAATTTATTATAAAGACATTAAGCAACTATTATCATTGGCCTATGTTGCTATAGATAGAAAAAAGTTAAATGCACAGTCAGAATTTCTTGACTGTTCTCTAGTTCATTTTAGTTAACAGCAAACACATACAACAACAACAACAGGCATATAGCCTATAGGTCTTTTAAGGCAAAATATAAACTCTTGCAACACCTAAACCTACCCCTCACACAAAACTTTCTGCTATTTTAAAAACATTTGCGATTTTTAAAACACTTAATTCCGTATGATTTACTCATGGGGACCATAAAATGTCCCCACAAGGTCTAAATGTACAGGTATTACTATACTTGTGGGGACATCTGGTCCTCATAACATGCACCAGGCACACACACACACACACACACACACACACACACACACACACACACACACACAAGAACCACAAAGAGCCTTCAAACCATCCCGTGTAAAATAACCATGTTTGTCCCATAAACATGCCCTTCCACACATTTTCCTGTTCCACTTTTCTAAACCATATTTCCTAAAGCGGGACACTAGGAAATTTGGTAAAAATATAAAATGTATACAAAGTTATGCTATATTTTGATGGACAAACATTTTATAAGCACATTAGACTGACAACAAGACTGTCTTGTTTGAAATTAATTTATACTCCTTTATATCAAGTTTGTCCAAACTCTATGTCACTGACCTTTGGGTGGTCTTCACACAATGTGCTTCCTGCCCTCACATATGACTGGACATCTGAGAGATCATGTGATTTTGATGACATGATACCACAGCTTTGGCTAACCCATTGTTTTATTAATAAATATACAGTGTCAGAGTTGGGACTTTTTAATGTATACCACTGTATTGTCATAGTTCATTAAGTCACGTATTTTCTTTAGGTTTTTAGTGGGGCACAAAACACTTAACGTGCAATTTAGCACAATGTGCTTTCATGTTCTGGGCTGTTCTGCTTGTCTGTATATAGTAGCCTATATGTTTATTATGAATAAGGTGTGTCCTCCAGTGTTTCAGTAGGATACATTAAGCCACGTTACGCGTTTGTGGAACTTGTATGAGCGCAAATTGTATGAGAAATAAATGGAAAATAGAAACTAGTTTAGATTTAATTTATTCAAATGATCATTTGATCACAAAAAATGGAATAAAATGGCAATTGTTCATTTGTTATTTAGTTGATAGAATTGAATGGCAATTATGAAGTAGTTGAAAAAAATGAAAAAATTTTTGTTTGTTTGGTTTTAAAATTTAATTGTGAACATGAAATCACTATAATGCCTTTTAAATCCCGAGTCATTTTATTCACTGGTCACGTGACTGATGCAAAATGAAAAAAATTAAATTATATATATATATATATATATATATATATATATATATATATATATATATATATATATATATATATATATATATATATATAAAACTATTATTCGGATGTTCCACGTCTTATGTTGTACAATCTGAAAAAAAAAAAAAAAAAAAAAAAGACTACTGTAATTTTATTTCCTGTTATTTGGCAGAATCATTTGTTACTCTTTACTGATTGTTGTTTTTTTTTCTAGCACAATAAGAACCCGGTAAGACTTTTAAAAGAGGCGCATTCCAGACGCGATCCGGGGCCAAATTTTGTGTGACTGGAATAATGAACAATAGTTGAGCTCGTGCGCTCCCGTACAGCATAACTATTACGTTGTGTCGACGTTGCAGACTTTTGTTTTTAATATTTGAACGTTGCAGATGGTTACCTTCCCGGATATGAACCTAATTAATATTCATCGCGCCCACTGGGCGACACGCCTGCCTCGTAGCCAATCGGAGAGCTGCGCGTCACGCCGCGTCATTAATATTCACGAGCCAAGCCTCCGCCAAAGCGCGCGTGACGTCACCGCCGCCGCCCGCAGAGCGACGGATTCAAACAGCGTGCGGAGCGTCTTTCTGCAGCAGCGGCTGAAGGTCAGAGAGACAGACAGCACTGATAACCGGACCTGAAGGTAAACAGTCTTTTTAAATGATGATGATGATGATGATGATGATGATGATAGGTTTGTGCTTCCGAGACGGTCCCGTTATCACGACATGCTGCTGCTAAATGATGATGTGCATCATGTGCCGATTACACATTTAGATATTTGCAGTTAATCCTGCAGAATATAATAAAGTGATGAAGATTAATAAATATTGACTGGTTGCATCCGGTGTGTATCCGGTGCTCCGTCGCAGCATCCCGCGCGCAGAGACACGGAGCAGAACCGCAGAGAGAGCCGCTGCTATATTTATCCGGGCTTTGATGCTGTAAGCGGGTTTGGCTGATCTGGGTCACTTCATCTGCTGGACTTACATTATTACAGCGGGTCACGTGACAGACAGCTTCACGCATGACATGCGCCTGCATCCTCTTCATAACCGGATACAGTCATATCATACAGTGTTGTCATCTACTGTTATAGATGCACCTGACTCACCTCTGTTTGACTGTCATTACTCAGCTAACAGGGAACGTTCTCACAACGTTCTAGTGTTTTTATTATAAATAATAGGACAAAACATTCTTATAGTAATGTTTATGGAATGTTCTTGTAAGTGATATGTGACCCTAGATTTATACATCATCTGAAAGCTGAATAAATAAGTTTGTTAGGAGGACAATATTCAGCTGAGATATACAGCTGTTTGAAAATCTGGAATCTGAGGATGCAAAAAAAAAAAAATCTAAATATTGAGAAAATCATCTTTAAAGTCTTTAAAATTAATGCATTTTACTAAATAAGAATTAAGTTTTGATATATTTACGGTAGGAAATTTACTAAATATCTTCACGGAACATGATCTTTACTTAATATCCTAATGATATTTTGTCATAAAAGAGAAATGTATAATTGTGACCCATACAATGTATTGTTGTCTATTGCTACAAATATACCTGTGCTACTTATGACTGCTTTTGTGCTGCAGGGACACGAATAATGTTAAGAGATCAACATTCTCAAAACATCCTTATGATGTCATCTGTGCTTGTGAAACGGTTTTGTAACCTTTAAATTATAACCTTAATTTGTACCTGGGAAGGTTCTCTGAAAGACACGACCAAATGTTCTTCACAATAGAACATTCACAGTTATCTGGTCTTTTGTAAATTATTAATATTTTTTTTAAGTGGTTTTTTTTGATGGTTTTTTTTGAATTTTTTTATTTTATAATTTTATTTTTTTATTTTTATTTTTTTATTTTAATATTTGCATATTTTAAATTTTTTTATTTATATAATAACAATTAATTACACACAATTACATGCAAGTACCCCTAATCCTAACCATATAGTAAGTACATGTAGTTTATTATTAGTGATTAATATTATGGGTACAGGCTGGACACTAGCAGACAGAAACGCACTGAGCATGTGCGTCTCAATCCAGCCCAGAACTCCAGCTTTCTCTGCGCTGTGCTGATAAGAATAATCTAAGACTGGTGTGGTTCAAACACGACGCTGGGCATTACAGGAGACGCCCTTCCTCGATATTTTGGTGCTTCATATGGTCAAGTACAACGTTTATGAAGCCGTTTATGTTTCACTAAGCAGAGACGAGCATGCATGCCTCCACAAACGCTTTCAGGTGAGTTTGCCACTCGTTAATCTCTGGAAAATTCATGCACTGCTATTATTTCCAAGAGGAAAGACGTCTCAGATGATAGCGGAACACAACACACACCGACATCACACTGTTATTAGTCTGTGACCGACTTGTTTTCCAGTAAAACGTGGTCATTAGAGAATTTATACCAACTGTCAATATGTATTTTTCTCACTTTAAGCATGAATGAATGCAGTTGTTGTGCAGCGCAGGAGCAAATATGGGTCATTTTGGACAAGTAGGTGAAAGGTCACGATTATGACTCAGAAACTATTAACCCTCTAAACCTAAAATCAGAACAGTGTCATTTTAAAAAGTTGGTTAAAGGTCACAATTGTTAGTCAGGAAATATTTTAAGTTTGATTGTGAAATCATGGAAGTGTAGTTTAAAAAGTTTGGATAGTTTGAAAAGTTTAAAAAGTTTGAAAAGTTTGAAGTTTTGAAGTTTGAAAAGTTTAAGAAGTTTAATTAAGCAAGTGACTAGCATGTCATTAGCATGATTAGCAAAGTTACTAGCATGTCTCTAGCATGATAAGCTAGTTACTAGCATGTTGCTAACATAATTAGGCAAGTTACTAGCATGTCGCTAGCATGTTTCTAGCATGATTAGCAAGTGACTAGCATGTCAGTAGCATGTCGCTAGCATGTTTCTAGCATGATTAGCAAGTGACTAGCATGTCACTAGCATGTTTTTAGCATGATTAGCGAGTGACTAGCATGTCGCTAGCATGTTTTCTAGCATGATTAGCAAATGACTAGCATGTTGCTAGCATGTTTTTAGCATGATTAGCAAGTGACTAGCATGTCACTAAATATGTTTTTAGCATGATTAGCCGAGTGACTAGCATGTCGTTTAGCATTTTTCTAGCATGATTAGCAAATGACTAGCATGTCACTAGCATGATAAGCAAGTTACTAGCATGTCACTAGCATGTTTCTAGCATGATTAGCAAGTGACTAGCATGTCAGTAGCATGATTAGCAAGTTACTAGCATGTCACTAGCATGTTTCTAGCATGATTAGCATGTGACTAGCATGTCACTAGCATTTCACTAGCATGTTTTTTAGCATGATGAGCGAGTGACTAGCATGATTAGCATGTTTTTCTAGTGACTAGCATGTCGCTAGCATGTTTTTTAGCATGATTAGCAAGTGACTAGCATGTCGCTAGCATGTTTTTAGCATGATTAGCAAAGTGACTAGCATGTCGCTAGCATGTTAGCATGATTAGCACTACATGTCGCTAGCATGTTTTTAGCATGATTAGCGAGTTGTGAGCTAGCATTGTCCTAGCATGTTTTCTAGCATGAAGTTAGAAAAGTTTGACTAGCATGTCGCTAGCATGCATTTCTTAGCATGATTAGCGAGTTACTAGCTGTTTCTAGCAAGTTACTAGCATGTTGCTAGCAACTAATTAGCAAGTTGCTAGCATGTTTCTAGCATGATTAGCACAGTGATAGCATTGTCAGTAGCATGTCGCTTTGTTTTAGCATGATTAGCAAGTGAAAGTGTCACTAGCAGTTTTTAGCAACTAAGAATAGCATGTCGCTAGCATGTTTCTAGGCATGATTAGCAAATGACTAGCATGTTGCTAGCATGTTTTTAGCATGATTAGCAAGTGAATTATGTCACTAATATGTTTTTTTAGCATGATTAGCGCATGTGACTAGCCATGTCGTTAGCATAGTTTCTAGCATATTAGTGACTAGCATGTCACTAGCATGAAGCAGTTAATGTCACTAGCATGTTTTTTAGCATGATTAGCAACGTGACTAGCATGTCAGTAGCATGATAGCAAGTTACTTTCTAGCATTATCTAGCATGATTAGCAATGTGACTAGCATGTCACTAGCATTGTCATGTTTTAGCATGATTTGACTAGCATGTAGCTAGCATGTTTCTAGCATGATTTAGCAAATGACTAGCATGTCGCTAGCATGTTTTTTTAGCATGATTTTGACTAGCACCAGTTTTAGCATGATTAGCGAGTGACTAGCATGTCGCTAGCATGTTTTCTAGCATGATTAGCGAGTGACTAGCATGTCGCTAGCATGTTTCTAGTTACTAGCTAGCATGTTTTTAGCATTGATTTAGAAAAGTGAAGTTAGAAGTTTGAACAGTTTTTTCAGAATAATATTTTTTAGCAGCATGATGATTAGCAAAGCACTGTGACTAGCATGATCGTTACTAGCATGTTGCTAGCATGATTAGCAAGTGACTAGCATGTTTCTAGCATGAATAGCAAGTGACTACTAGCTACGTGTCGCTAGCATGTTTCTAGCATGATTAGCAAGTGACTAGCATGTCAGTAGCAATATTAGCATGATTAGCAGTGACTAGCATGTAGCTAGCATGTTTCTAGCATGATTAGCAAAGTGACTAGCATGTCACTAGCATGTTTTTAGCATGATTACAGTGACTAGCATGTACTAGCATGTTAGCTAGCATGATTAGCAAGTGACTAGCATGTCGTTGTTTTTTTTCTAGCATGATTAGCGAGTGACTAGCATACTAGCATGTCGCTAGCATGTCATGTTTCTAGCATGATTAGCAAGTGACTAGCATGTCGCTAGCATGATGTTTTTAGCATGATAGCATGAGCAAGTGACTAGCATGTCGCGCATTGTCACTAGCATGTTTTTAGCATGATTAGCGATGACTAGCATGTCGCTAGCATGTTTCTAGCATGATTAGCATGATTAGCGATGTCGCTAGCATGTTTCTAGCATGATTCTAAGTGACTAGCATGTCGCTAGCATGTTTTCTAGCATGATTAGCGAGTGACTAGCATGTCGCTAGCATGTTTCTAGCATGATTAGCGAGTGACTAGCATGTCGCTAGCATGTTTCTAGCAATAGATATATAGAGTTACTAGCATGTCGCTAGCATGTTTCTAGCATGATTAGCAAGTGACTAGCATAGTCGCTAGCATGTTTTTAGATTAGCTTAGCGAGTGACTAGCATGTAGCTAGCATGTTTTTAGCATGATTAGCGAGTGACCATCATGTTGCTAGGATAGATAGATAGATAGATAGATAGATAGATAGATAGATAGATAGATAGATAGATAGATAGATAGAAAGAAACAGTCTGGAGATAGATAGATAGATAGATAGATAGATAGATAGATAGATAGATAGATAGATAGATAGAGAGATAGATAGATAGATAGATAGATAGATAGAAATAGTCAGATAGATATATATTGATAGAGTCAGATGTTAGATAGATAGACAGATAGATAGATAGATAGATATTGATAGAGTCAGATGATAGATAGATAGATAGATAGATAGATAGATAGATAGATAGATAGATTAGAAATATTAGATAGATGAGTTTGAATGAGTTTAAATGGATTAGAAATAGTACATAGAAGCGAAGCTTGATTGAGTCTAATGGGGTTTAGTTTGTTTAGTTTTGAATTTTTGACAGTTGGAGCTTGGCTCATCTGAACATTCCGTCAATGTAACAAGTCTATGGGATTTTTATGATTTTTAATCTTAATTTTTATGAAAACCATAAGTCCGATCAGTTAGAAAAGATATAGCACACCCGGCGAGATCAGTCTGAAGAGCTGGGCTGAGTTTGAAGTCTGTAGAGTTTAAACCTCTAGGAGGAGTTAGAGTCAGAAATTTTAGTCTCAGAAAAAAAAGAATAATGTGGGATGCATGACATCAATTTCAAATATATAGACAAACTTTAAGTTGGCTTGAGAAAGCCTGAACAGAAAGTTTGAAAAGTTTAGAAAGTTTAAAAAGTTTAAAAAGTTTGAAAAGTTTAAAAAGTTTAGAAAAGCAAGTGACTAGCATGTCAGTTTAGCAATGATTAGCAAGTTACTAGCATGTTTCTAGCATGATAAGCTAGTTAGTAGCATGTCGCTGTTGCTAGCATGGATTAGCAAGTTACTAGCATGTCACTAGCATGATTTAGCTAGTGACTAGCATGTCGCTAGCATGTTTCTAGCATGATTAGCAAGTGACTAGCATGTCACTAGCATGTTTCTAGCATGATTAGCAAGTGACTAGCATAGCATGATAGTCGAGTAGCATGTCGCTAGCATGATTAGCAGTGACTAGCACTAGCATGTTTTTAGCATGATTAGCAAGTGACTAGCATGTCGCTAGCATGTTTTTTAGCATGATTAGCGAGTGACTAGCATGTCGCTAGCATGTTTTTAGCATGATTAGCGAGTGACTAGCATGTTTCTAGCATGATTAGCGAGTGACTAGCATGTCGCTAGCATGTTTTTAGCATGATTAGCGAGTGACTAGCATGTCGCTAGCATGTTTTTAGCATGATTAGCGAGTGACTAGCATGTCGCTAGCATGATTTTTAGCATGTCACTAGCATGTTCTAGCAAGTGACTAGCATGTCGCTAGCATGATTAGCAAGTTACTAGCATGTCGCTAGCATGTTTCTAGCATGATTAGCAAGTGACTAGCATGTCGCTAGCATGATGTTTTTAGCATGATTAGCGAGTGACTAGCATGTCATTAGCATGTTTTTAGCATGATTAGCAAGTTACTAGCATGTCGCTAGCATGTTTCTAGCATGATTAGCGAGTGACTAGCATGTCGCTAGCATGATAGCAGTTTTTAGCATGATTAGCGAGTGACTAGCATGTCGCTAGCATGTTTCTAGCATGATTAGCGAGTGACTAGCATGTCGCGATAGCATGTTTGATTAGCATGATTAGCTAGCAGTTTCTAGCATGTAGCGCTAGCATGTTTCTAGCATTTTTTTAGCGAGTGACTAGCATGTCGCTAGCATGTTTCTAGCATGATTAGCGAGTGACTAGCATGTCGCTAGCATGTTTTTAGCATGATTAGCGAGTGACTAGCATGTCGCTAGCATGTTTTTAGCATGATTAGCGAGTGACTAGCATGTTCGCTAGCATGTTTTTTAGCATGATTAGCGAGAGTGACTAGCATGTCGCTAGCATGTTTCTAGCATGATTAGCAACGAGTGACTAGCATGTCGCTAGCATGTTTTTAGTATGATTAGCGAGTGACTAGCATGTCGCTAGCATGTTTCTAGCATGATTAGCAAGTGATTAGCATGTCGCTAGCATGTTTAGATAAGCATGATTAGCATAGTGACTAGCATGTAGAATAGCTAGCATGTAGATAGCTAGCATGATTAGCAAGTGATGATAGCATGTCGCTAGCATAGATTTAGAGCATGATAGATAGAGCATAGATAGATGACTAGCATGATAGATTTTTAGATGATAGATTAGTAGACTAGATAGACTAAGCATGTTGTTTAGCATGAATTAGATAGATGGAGCTAGCATAGCTATGGGATTTTTAGCATGATCAGATACCATGACTAGCATAGCACACCGGCGCGATGATCGCTAGCATGTTTTAGCATGATTAGCGAGTGACTAGCATGTCGCTAGCATGTTTTTAGCATGATTAGCGAGTGACTAGCATGTCGCTAGCATGTTTAGCAAGTACTATAGCATGATTTAGCATTTTTTAGCGAGATTAATAGATACTAGCATGTCGCTAGAAATAGTTAGCATAGATAGCGAGTTTGAATGCATGTCAAATAGCATGTTTTTAGCATGATTAGCAAGCTTGACTAGCATGTGTTTTAGCATGTTTATTAGCATGATTAGCGAGCAGTTACTAGCATGTCATACTAGCATGTTTTTAGCTATGGGATTATCGATCTGTGACTAGCATGTCGCTAGCATGTTTTTAGCATGATTAGCCAGTGACTAGCATGTCACTAGAAATGATTATCGAGTGACTAGCATGTATTAGCATGTGAAGAGCTAGCAAGTAGATAGATAGTCTGTAGATAGCTAGATGTAGATAGGAGATAGCAGATAATAGTCACTAGCCTCAGAAGAATAATACTAGCATGTCGCTAGATGTTTAGCATGATAGAAGACTAGATAGCATAGCATTGATTAGATGACTAATAGCATAGATGATAGATAGATAGCATAGATAGATAGATAGAAAAGATAGATAGAGTTTAAAAGTGAAAGCATGATGATAGATAGATAGATAGAGCAGATAGATAGATAGCAAGTGACTAGCATGTTATTAGCATGATTAGCAAGTTACTAGCATGTTTTCTAGCATGGATAGATAGATTACATAGAAGCGAAGCTTGATGGAGTCTAATGCGGGTTTAGCATGTTGACTGTCGCATAGTTTTTAGATGATTTGACAGTGGACTAGCTCATCGCTAGCATTCCGTAGCATGATAAGCAAGTGACTATGCATGTTTTATGCATGTTTCTAGCTTCATTTTTATGAAACATGTCACTAGCTTATTAGTTAGACTAGATGTCACTAGCCCGGCTTAGATGATTAGTCTGAAGAGCAAATGGGCTAGCATTTGATTCTGTAGCATGTTTTTTAGCATCTAGGAGGAGTTAGCAGTCAGAAATGTTTTAGCATGATTAGCGAGTGACTAGCATGTAACTAGCATAAAAAGTTGTCAAGTCAGACTAACTGTTAAGTTGGCTTGACTAGCAGTCCTGAACAGAAAGTTTGACTAAAAAGTTTGGAAAGATTTGAAAAGTTTGAAGCATTTTTTTGACTAAAGTTTCACTAGCATGTTTCTAGCATGATTAGCAAGTGTCACTAGCATTTTTTAGCATGATTAGCAAATGAATAATGTTACTAGCATGTTTTTCTAGCATGATAGCAAGTGACTAGCATGTCGCTAGCATGTTTCTAGCATGATTAGCATGTTGACTAGCATGTCGCTAGCATGTTTCTAGCATGATTAGTGCTAGCATGTCGCCTAGCATGTTTCTAGCATGATTAGCGAGTGACTAGCATGTCGCTAGCATGATTAGCGAGTTCTAGCATGATTAGCAAGTGACTAGCATGATTAGCATGTTACTAGCATGTCACTAGCATGTTTCTATCATGATTAGCAAGTGACTAGCATGTCACTAGCATGTTTTTAGCATGATTAGAGAGTGACTAGCATGTCGCTAGCATGTTTCTAGCATGATTAGCAAATGACTAGCATGTTGCTAGCATGTTTTTTTAGCATGATTAGCAAGTGACTAGCATGTCACTAATATGTTTTTTTAGCATGATTAGCGAGTGACTAGCATGTCGTTAGCATTTTTCTAGCATGATTAGCAAGTGACTAGCATGTCACTAGCATGATAAGCAAGTTACTAGCATGTCGCTAGCATGTTTCTAGCATGATTAGCAAGTGACTAGCATGTCAGTAGCATGATTAGCAAGTTACTAGCATGTCACTAGCATTTTTCTAGCATGATGTGCATGTGACTAGCATGTCACTAGCATTTCACTAGCATGTTTTTAGCATGATTAGCGAGTGACTAGCATGTCGCTAGCATGTTTCTAGCATGATTAGCAAATGACTAGCATGTCGCTAGCATGTTTTTAGCATGATTAACGATTGACTAGCATGTCGCTAGCATGTTTCTAGCATGATTAGCATGTTTCTAGCATGATTAGCAAGTTACTAGCATGTCGCTAGCATGTTTCTAGCATGATTAGCAAGTGACTAGCATGTCGCTAGCATGTTTCTAGCATGATTAGCGAGTGACTAGCATGTCGCTAGCATGTTTTTAGCATGATTAGCGAGTGACTAGCATGTCGCTAGCATGTTTCTAGCATGATTAGCGAGTGACTAGCATGTCGCTAGCATGTTTCTAGCATGATTAGCGAGTGACTAGCATGTCGCTAGCATGTTTTTAGCATGATTAGCGAGTGACTAGCATGTCGCTAGCATGTTTTTTAGCATGATTAGCGAGGACTAGCATGTCGCTAGCATGTTTCTAGCATGATTAGCGAGTTACTAGCATGTCGCTAGCATGTTTCTAGCATGATTAGCGAGTGACTAGCATGTCGCTAGCATGTTTTTAGCATGATTAGCGAGACTAGCGATGTCGCTAGCATGTTTTTAGCATGATTAGCGAGTGACTAGCATGTTTCTAGCTAGATGTAGATAGCATGATTAGATAGATAGATGATATTAGCGAGATAGTTACTAGATAGCAATGTCGCTAGCATGTAGATAGCATAGATTAGCGAGTTACTAGCATGTCAGCTAGCAGTTTAGATGCTAGCATGATAGCGAGTGACTAGCATAGATAGATAGGAGGACTAGCCTGTCGCTAGATAGCATGATAGACTAGCATGTCGCTAGCATAGCTAGATAGATTAGATAGATAGATGACTAGCATGTTTAGATAGATAGAGATAGATAGCATCGATAGATAGATAGATAGATAGATAGATAGATAGATAGATAGATAGATAGAGTCAGATGATAGATAGATAGATAGATAGATAGATGATAGATAGATTGATAGATAGATAGATAGATAGATAGATAGATAGATAGATAGATATAGAGATAGATAGATAGATAGATAGATAGAGATAGATAGATAGATAGATTAGAAATATTAAATAGATGAGTTTGAATGAGTTTAAATGGATTAGAAATAGTACATAGAAGCGAAGCTTGATGGAGTCTAATGGGGTTTAGTTTGTTTAGTTTTGAATTTTGACAGTTGGAGCTTGGCTCATCTGAACATTCCGTCAATAAAAGTCTATGGGATTTTTATGATTTTTAATCTTCATTTTTATGAAAACCATAAGTCTGATCAGTTAGAAAAGATATAGCACACCCGGCGAGATCAGTCTGAAGAGCTGGGCTGAGTTTGAAGTCTGTAGAGTTAAAGCTCTAGGAGGAGTTAGAGTCAGAAATTTTAGTCTCAGAAGTAAGAATAATAATAATAACTAGAATGTACATTTCCTGAAGAAAATGTGAGTGGTGCTTGCAGTGGCAAAACTCGGCGCTCGGTTGCTACGGTGTTTCTTGGCGTTTGTTAGAGCGGTTGCTTTGCTAGGGTACCCAAGGTGGTTGCTAGGGTGTTGCTATGTGGTTGCTAGGTCACTTGGGGTGGTTGCTAAGGTGTTAGTAGGCGGTTTGCTATGATGTTCTGAGTGGTTGCTAGGTGGTTGATATGGTAACCTGGGTGGTTGCTAGGCAGTTGCTAAGGTCCTTGGGGTGGTTGCTAAGGTGTTGCTAAGCGGTTGCTAGGGTGTTCTGGGTGGTTGCTAGGCGGTTGCTAGGCAGTTGCTAAGGTACTTAGGGTGGTTGCTAAGGTGTTGCTAGGGTGTTCTGGGTGGTTGCTAGGCGGTTGCTAGGCAGTTGCTAAGGTACTTGGGGTGGTTGCTAAGGTGTTGCTAGGCAGTTGCTAAGGTACTTGGGATGGTTGCTAAGGTGTTGCTATGTGGTTGCTAGGGTGTTCTGGGTGGTTGCTAGGCGGTTGCTAAGGTACTTGGGGTGGTTGCTAAGGTGTTGCTAGGTGGTTGCTAGGTTATTTGGGTTGGTTGCTAAGGTGTTGATAGGCGGTTGCTAGGGTGTTCTGAGTGGTTGCTAGGTGGTTGCTATGGTAACCTGGGTGGTTGCTAGGCAGTTGCTAAGGTACTTGGGGTGGTTGCTAAGGTGTTGCTATGCAGTTGCTAGGGTGTTCTGGGTGGTTGCTAGGTGGTTGCTAGGCAGTTGCTAAGGTACTTGGGGTGGTTGCTAAGGTGTTGCTAGGTGGTTGGTAGGCGGTTGCTATGGTAACCTGGGTGGTTGCTAGGCAGTTGCTAAGCTATTTGGGGTGGTTGCTAAGATGTTGCTAGGCGGTTGCTAGGGTGTTCTGGGTGGTTGCTAGGCGGTTGCTATGGTAACTGGGGTAGTTGCTATGCTGTTACTAGATGGTTTGTAGTTGTCACAGATGGTCACTATGAAGTTTATATAGAGTTCATAGCATGTTGTTAGCCAATTTGAGCACTTAGCTAATCACTATTAGCATGTAGCTATTCACTGCTAGCATGACTAGTAAGTTGGAATTCCAGTTTGCTAGCATGAGTCAAAAAAGCCAACCCCCATGTCTGTACGATGTTCTGATGCAGAGATATAGATCTTGAAAAACGGTTGCTAGGGTACTCTGTTTGGTTGCTAGGGAGTGGCTTGGCATCTGTCAATGATGATACTCAAAGGCTGCTTGCCAATATAAACCAACCCCCATGTCTGTACGATTTTCGGTTGTAAAGATATAATACTTACTAAATGGTTGCTAGGGTACTCTGTTTGGTTGCTAGGGAGTGGCCTGACAGCTGCCAGTGATGATTCTCCAAAGGCTGCTTGCCAATGTAAACCAACCCCCATGTCTGTACGATGTTCTGATGCAGAGATATAGGTCTTGCAAAACGGTTGCTAGGGTACTCTGTTTGGCTGCTAGGGAGTGGCCTAGCAGCTGCCAATGTAGATACTCCAAAGGCTGCTTGCCAGTATGAATGATAGAAACCAACCCTTATTGCTTTATGACATTCAGATTTGAAGATATCCCTCTATGCTTTGGGTTGCTAGGGTGCTCTAAATGGTTGCTAGGGCGTGGCTATGAAGTCTTGAAGGTGATTCCTGATTGGTCGTTTGTTGCCCCGAGTCAAACGAGCCCACCCTCATGTTTCTATGACACTCCTATCCAAAGATATTAATTTGATCTTTTTCAATGGAAGTCTATGGAGGTTGTTACTAAGGGGCCCTAAATGGTTGCTAGGGCGTGGCTTGACTGCTTCACAATGATCCTGATAGACTGATTGGTTGGCTGAGTAAAATGAGCCCACCCCCATGTCTCTATGACATTGTGATCCAGAGTTAATGTTCAATGCAAAACTCCTAGGTAAAGTACCATAGTAGGAAAAACGCGCTGTTTCATGGGCGATCCCTCACCATAGTATGTCTATGGGGCAACTTTGGGGGGCTCTTGCGCCCCAGGGGTACAACTTATACCCCACTGTGGGGTATGTTCTCGCACAGCCTGATAGCCTCTCCAAATGTGGTGATTCACATGTTTCTGCGAAATTCTCTCTCCGAGCTATGATCCGTCAAAGTTGGCCGCAATGCATTGTCTATGCGATTTTTCGGGCGATTTTTCGCCCGGTGTGCGAACATCGTACGCCCGATCGCTTATAAAAGTCATAGCACACCATTCCCGAATAGGCCGCACGATTTGACACCTCTTTTGCGGGTCTGTGACAAAAACTGCGGGACTAGTTACGCGCCGAAATTTGTACGGAATCTATAAGAAGAAGAATAAGAAGAACTAGAATGTACATTTCCTGAAGAAAATGTGAGTGGTGCTTGCAGTGGCAAAACTCGGCCCTCAGTTGCTAAGGTCTTTTTATAGAGTTCATAGCCTGATTTATGTCTTAGCTAATCACTATTAGCATGTAGCTATTCACTGCTAGCATGACTAGCATGTTAGAATTCCAGTTTGCTAGCATGAGTCAATAGAGCCAACCGCCATGTCTGTACGATGTTCTGATGCAGAGATATAGGTCTTGCAAAATGGTTGCTAGGGTACTCTGTTTGGTTGCTAGGGAGTGGCCTCACAGCTGCCAATGATAATACTCCAAAGGCTGCTTGACAATATAGACCAACCCCCATGTCTGTACATTGTTCTGATGCAGAGATATAGATCTTGCAAAATGGTTGCTAGGGTACTCTGTTTGGTTGCTAGGGAGTTGCCTTTCAGCTCCCCAGTGATGATACTCCAAAGGATGCTTGACAATATAAGCCAACCCCCATGTCTTTATGATGTTTTGATGCAGAGAGATAGGTCTTGCAAAACGGTTGCTAGGGTACTCTGTTTGGTTGCTAGGGAGTGGCGTGGCATCTGTCAATGCTGGGAATGATGGTTGCTTTCCAGTATGAATGATATAAACCAACCCCCATGCCTTTATGATATTCAGATTTGAAGATATCCCTCTGTGCTTTGGGTTGCTAGTGTGCTCTAAATGGTTGCTAGGGCCTGGCTATGAAGTCTTGAAGGTGATTCGTGATTGGCTGTTTGCTGCTCCGAGTAAAACGAGACCACCCTCATGTTTCTATGACACTTCTATCCAAAGATATTAATTTGATCTTTTTCAATGGAAGTCTATGGAGCTTGTTACTAAGGGGCCCTAAATGGTTGCTAGGGCGTGGCTTGACTGCTTTACAATGATCGTGACAGACTGATTGGTTGCCTGATTAAAATGAGCCCACCCCCATGTCTCTATGACATTGTGATTCAGAGTTATGTTCAATGCAAAACTCCTAGGTAAATTACCATAGTAGGAAAAACGCAGTGTTTCATGGGCGATCCCTCACCATAATATGTCTATGGGGCAAATTTGGGGGGCTCTTGCGCCCCAGGGGTACAACTTACACCCCACTGCGTGGTATGTTCTCGCACAGTCTGATAGCCTCTCCAAATGTGGTGATTCACATGTTTCTGCGAAATTCTCTCTCGGAGCTATGATCCGTCAAAGTTGGCCGCAATGCATTGTCTATGCGATTTTTCGGGCGATATTTCGCCCGATGTACGAACATCGTACGCCCGATTGCTTATAAAAGTCATAGCACACCTCTCCTCAATAGGCCGCACGATTTGACGCCTCTTTTGTGGGTCTGTGACAAACGGTGCGGGACTAGTTACGCGCCGAAATTTGTACGGATCTATAAGAAGAAGAATAATAAGTATGTGAGATAATATAAGTGATGCTTTGCCTTCGGCAAGCACCACTAATAATAAGTATGTGAGATAGTAATAGTGATGCTTTGCCTTCGGCAAGCACCACTAATAATAAGTTTAAATAGTAGATCAGTAAGTTGGCTTTCTCAAGCCAACTTAATAATAATAAGTTTAAATAGTAGATCAGTAAGTTGGCTTTCTCAAGCCAACTTAATAAGTTTAAATAGTAGATCAGTAAGTTGGCTTTCTCAAGCCAACTTAATAATTATTAAAGCTTTAAATGGGCTAAATATAAAGACAGCTCTTTTATGACTCATGTAAAGTGATACAATGAGAATATGGAGGGAGAAAACAGCTCAATTTGGTGCACATGCTGATATTTATGAAGATGAGATGTAAATGATCCAAACATATAATGCAGTGATTGAGAGCTGAAGAAATAAAGGCTCCTCAGAAGATGTGAGATGTTCTGGAGACTTGTGAAGATCATTCCTCCGCTGAGGAACAGTGAAAGTAAAGCTTCTGGAAACAAACGCTCCTCAAAAGATCCTGATGATCAGATTTGAGACTCTAAAACATGATTGATGGAGAATCAAGTAAAGCTGAGCTGCTTCAGTCCAGTAAGAGTTCATCTGGAGATATTACTGCAGTTATTCTGACCTTTACTTGATCAAAAACAGTCCATATTGGACACCAGAAGCTCCAGCTACAGTTACACTAAAAGAGCTTTGACTGGATAAAACACTCTAAACCAGACATGCAGTAGATTGTGTGCGACAGGAATGTTTTGATCATGTTTCATGTATCAGACATGAGGCTTTTACCTTCTACCAGAAGAAAATCTCTTTTAATGCAAGTTATTGTCTAGACTATCGGTTTCCAGCAGCGTCTTTCTGTATCTGCTCATTCTTTCAAAGAGAAGCCGGTCTGTGTACGTGTGTGCATTATGTACGTTTCTGTTATGATATCTCAGATGTATCTGAAGTTAAATAACAGAGGTGGAGACGTGTGATTAGTGGCCCCCCGCAGCGCTCTCTCTCGCTGACGCTATTGTTTCTCTGAAGTCTCTTTCTTTGGGTGGGAAAGTCTTGTTTTTGAACTTCAGGTTTCTTGGCCTTCAAACACAGGGGATCGGCCAGCAGGTCTTTCCTCTCATTCAAACCTGCTTTAAACAGCATATGTTCAGCTGATGTTAAATCAACGCAGCGATGAATAAATATTGTTGAAGATCAGAGGCGTTTAGGTCTCGCGCTGATGTATTGAGTTAGTTCACAGCTGGAGCGCGGATGCTGTTTGTGCCGCTTCCACCAGCGCTGGGTTTCACCTTTTACCAACAATGAAAAAAATCTGCTGTAGAACTATTTTTTTTTATTTGGAATCGACTAGTACTTTTGAGAAATGCCACGTAACACATTGAATTAAATGTGATATTTTGAAATTGAAAAAGTGAAATGGTGTTTAATGTTTACAACTTTTCTACACTGTGGTATAAATTTTTAAAATAAGGAACAGCTTTTCGTCTATGGTTTTTATATTATACACATTTATCTTATTTAAAAGACAAACACAAAATGTAACTTCTCAGATAACAGGGAATGTTCTCAGAACGTTCTTGTAAGGTTTTGAACAAATGTTCTTCCAGTAACATTAATGGAATGTTCATTCAAAGCTATCAAGTCTTTAATAACATTTGTAACGTTTTTTTTTTTTAAATGTTACTCCTTGTTTCAGAACGTTCAGAGAGCACTGAATAATAACGTTCCCGTAACGTTTCAAAATGATACAATGCAATGTTCCCGTAACATTTGTATAACCAAGAATAAACGTTTCTAAGACTTTAACTTCTTAAACTTTTAGAGAACATTCAGAAACAGAGGTTTTATAATTAACTGAAACTAAAATTTGAGCTTAAATTAGTTTTCATTTCAGCTAGTTTCCAAGGCAACATTTCAAATTTAGTTAAACTGATGTACAAAATTAAATAAAATTACTCTAAACTATATCGAGATACATACAATAAAAACTACTGAAAGTGGCAGAAACACAACAAAATTGCAAAAACTTCAAATAAAATTAAAATAGAAAATATAAGCATAAAAACTGGTTTAAATTATTTAAAAAAACTATAACAGTATACTAAAATAACATGTTTCAGAAACGTAATAAAAACAACAGTTTTGCTAGCTGGGTCACACTATGAAGAGTTAATGGCAGTGAAACTTTTTAAGTGTTTAAGGCGTGAACTGAATTCTGGGAGTTTTCCAGCGGTTTCGCGTGACCCTGAATGTCCTCGGCACAGTCTGTGAGTTTGGAAATGTCAAACCAGGACAGAAGGAGACCTTGAAAACTGCCTGATACGCTCAGTCGATCGGCTGCATCAGATCTGCTTTATTTATAAAGCGATTTTCTCAATGCATGGAATATGATTGTGTCTGAATACTGCTTTAGACAGCACAGAAGTCCCTGAGATCACGTGTGTGCTCGTTTGTAATCGATCAGCGGTGATGGAGGTCTGTGTGATGTGAACTGTAGAGAAATCAGGGCCTAAAGATGAGGAAGGCCATCTCATTAAATATTCATGAGCAGCACTCACCGCTTCAAACCAGACCGCGACCTTCAAGCTGAAGGAGAATACAGACCTCTCATAACCTCTCACTGTGTCCCGTTTAGTCTGCGCAAGCCTCTGCCGTCAGCCAATCACATCGCTGCATTAGTAGTGTACTCGCCTCAGCTTCTGATTGGATCAGATGAATCGCCACTGTAAACAAGACGTGTGATTGGTTAATAATCTGAGCACCAATGAGTGACTGAACAAATGCCATTCATTACATAACAAAATGAGTTTAAAACGTAGTATTAAAGTCATTTATTGTACAAAAAGATGCGCTTTACAAATAAAACATTTGACAAATGTACAGTTTTGAAGTTGATAAAAGGACTTTTTACGATGAAAGCCCATTTAAACCACAAAATAAAACAATTAAAAAAGGTAATTGGAATTTAACACTTATGACTTAATTACAATTCTGAGAAGAAAAAGAACTGTTGTGAGAATTGTGAGATATAAAATTGTAATTCTGACTTTTTTCTGAGTTTAAATCTCAAAATTCTGACTTTTTTTCTCAGAATTTTGAGTTTAAATCTTGCCAAATAATAAATAGGATCACACAAAACATATAACAGACTATAATATAATTAAGAGATTAACAAAAGGAAAAAACCCCACTGTGCAACAAGTATAGGCTACGCTTGTTTTTGTGATACTCTTAATGCATTTTATTTCTTTTATTTGATTTAATCCATCTGATCGCACACACAAACAACATCAGTTTTAGCGTTGCCTGAAATTTCAGCCATTCATCATCAAACTAAAATGCAGTCAGCCAAACATAAGTTACACAGTTTATTTTAAAAGGTGCAAAATCAAACAAACAAACACTTTTGCGCATGTGAAGGACTTTACATCGATATTAGAACACAAGTGAAGTTTAAAGCCATGTTTAGGCTACATAATGAATAATAGTTATGCAAACAAATGTTACAAATATGACAAAAATGGAAACATTCTTGTGGTATGAGACCGTTTCAGTTTTGCTTGACACTGTACTCTAATTTGTGTTTTATTTGATAATTTAATATATAATTTTATAACTACTTATTTTTCATTCTTGTTCTGTTCTGAATACCATTAAATTTAAAATATTTGTTGTAGAGTGAAGGGAACTAAATATTTACTATATATACAAATAAATTACATAAATGAATGTAGCCTAATCGTTTGGCAGTTACAAGGTTAACAGGGGTTTTTGGATGAGATTAACGTGCGATCATTCGTACAATGAGATCGTTTCTACTACGTTAGACTGATAAATGAGGCCCAGTGTTTGGTACTTTGAAATATAAGTTAAAACCTCAGCATGCAGTGATATCATTCACAATAACTTTGCAGGAAGGTTATTTGGATTTGAAAAGAGCATAGCTAAAAACAAAAGCTTATCTCACTCAGGGCTTTAGTTCTGGGGTGTTAACATCACATGAGCGCTGTGTGTGTGTGTGTGTGTGTGTGTGTTTCTGACACCTTTGGCTTCGGAACTGAAACATCACGTGATAATAATCTCTCAAGTTTTGTTTGGTTGTAAACAATGACTTGGTTACGTGTGTAGCCCCGCCCGCTTTTCCATGAACTCAAGCAGCAGGAGGCGGGGCTTTATTTGGTCAGTGACTGACAGCTGTAAACACTGTTGCCGTGGCGATGACTTGTGTTGTCTCAGTGACCCTGAGTGACTTTAATCTCCTCAATCTCTCACACACTGTGAGAGTTTCGGTGAGTTCAGCTTTTATTCACTGGTTGTGTGGAAATGAAATGATGAAATATATGAAAGGAGGAGCAGACCAATTACAATTCAGTATGCAAATAAATGCCAAAACTGGATTATGAAGCTGTTAAAAGACACGGCACACCTTAAACTGAAATTGAGTCTAGATGTTATTGAAGCTTGTTTCCGGCATGGGATTAAAAAATGATAAGGTAATTGCAACTTTTGTCTCACAATTTGTGAATTTCCGAGTTTATCTAATCATTCTGGCTTTCTTTTCTTTTAAAGTTTGCTTTTTTTCCACCATAAAATAAAAAAGGTAATCACAAGTTTTTATCTCACTAGCCAAGATTTTTTTTTTCTTGTACTAGCAGATTTTTATCTCACAACTTTTTTTTCTTTCTCAGAATTGTGCATTTATATCTGACTTTATCATGATTCTGAGAATTTTCTCAAAATTGTGGGGGGCAAAAAAAAAAAAAAAAAAAAAAAAAAAAATATATATATATATATATATATATATATATATATATATATATATATATATATATATATAGTATTCTATATGTATGTTTTCTAAAATATTTATACAATTATATAATTACACAGCTCAATATGTTAAGTTGTAAATTTATATATTTTTATACATATATATATATATCCAACTTTACATAAAGGTAAAGTTACATATATTTTGTAAAGCAAATCTGAAAAACATGATTGTTTCAAAAATGTAACTAACATCATAATACAAATAAATGTGCATTTTAGTGTTGTTTTTTCAGTATTATTTTTCATGTGTGTTTATGATGAAACGAAAGGCGTCAAAAGCATCTATTTTGGCTCATGAACTCTCTTTATGTCTGTTTGGTTTTAATTAGCGCTCATTTCCAGGCGGCTCGTTCCACCCAGAGCTGCTATATCTGGTCCCTCTGTCTGCCTACCAGAGACTAAAAACAGAATCCGGTGTCATTTCTGCAGGATCACAGTAAAAACCACCTGTTATCAGACAGGTTTCCTGAACACTCCCTCTGGTCTCTCATTGGTCAGCCCCACACTCACGTGATTGGTTGAAATCTCAAGCTAATTGCCGGTCTCCGTCTCTCCTGCAGTGATATCTCACGATGCCTCCACCTGTCGGACCCCCAGCCGTGCCGCCTCCAGACGGTGGGTGGGGCTGGGCTGTGGTGGGCGGGGCCTTCATCTCCATCGGATTCTCTTACGCCTTCCCGAAGGCCACCACCGTGTTCTTCAAAGACATCCAGAACATCTTCAGCGCCTCGTACAGTGAGGTGGCCTGGATCTCCTCCATCATGCTGGCCGTCATGTATGCAGGAGGTAAAACATTTACAAAGGGTTCGAAAAGTCTTTTTAAAAATAGTAAGTGCCAGACATTCATAATGTCCCAAAAGATTTCTATCTCAAATAAATGCTGTTCTTCTGAATTTTTGATTCATCTGTGAATCCTGAAAAAATAAAATGTGTCACAGTTTCCACAAAAGTATTGTGCAGCACAACTGTTTTCAACATTGATAATAATCAGAAATGTTTCTTGAGCAGCAAATCATCATATTAGAATGATTTCTGAAGATCATGTGACACAATGATTCATCTTTTGATCACAGAATTCAATTACAGTTTAACAGAGATTCACACTGAAAACAGCTGTTTTAAATTGTAATAATATTTCACAATCCTTACTGTATTTTTTTAATCAAATGACGTTGGGTTTGTAAAGGATTAAGCTGTTTTGGTGTCACATAAAGGTCGTGTCGACACGCTGTAGTTGACGTGATGTTCAGCAGCAGCACGACTGAGAAACCATTTCAATTAGAGTCAAATGAAATTCATTACTGGATTAATTAAATTAACACATGTCCAGAACAAACTGACCGGTGTCACACGTCACGCAGCTCTCTCCTAAATTAAATCAGCATCCTTTATTATGAACAAGCATTAACATGCAGATCTGACCTTAACATGCTGGAGAACACACACACACACACACACACACACACCTGTCTGTCTGCAGTGCTTCAGTTCAGGGCTGTGACGCTGTGTGTGTTTTCACGCTGAGGATCATGGGAAGGCTGAGTGACTGCATGTTAATGAGATCTGCCCTGCGGCTCAGAAGCCCGAGACGCTTTATGAGCTAAATTAAGTGCCGGTCTGACACACCTGATGATCTACAACACAGATCTTTCACAGAACAACATCTGAAAGCTTAACAAAACAAAACAACGCCAAAAAAACAACTACTGAAATAGTCTTGACTTTCGTGCTTTCTGATTAGGATGTTGAATCTATTAGCAGTGGAGTGTTTGCATCGATCCAGGGCTATTCTAGTTAACCAAAAAATCATTACATGCATGAAATATTTGTAAAAATTTATTTTTTTAAATTTCAACTAGTTGCCAAGTAAACATTTCTAATTTTAATTTAATTAAACTTGATGTACTAAAATAACTAAAACTGTTTTAAATAACTTTAAATAACTGTTTTTTTCAACAGATTTTCAAAACATTTTCCCGCTTAAAACTTTACACACAAATCCAAGAATCGCACACACAAAATGCAAAAAACTATTATCATATCTCAGTGACAATAAAATCACATTGCGTTGATCACATTGCTATTTCAGTATCATAGAGATATAATTTTTAATTAATATTTTTAATTACTTTTAGCTTCTTTTTTAAATTCATTTTTAGTTTATTTTACAGTATATTCAGTTTTAGTTATTGTAAGTGCTGTCAAACGATTAATCCTGATTAATCGCATCCAAAATAAAAGTTTTTGTTTACATAATATATGCATGTACTGTGTATATTTATTATGTATATATAAATACACACACATACAGTAAATATTTACATGCATTCTTATATTTTATATTATATATGAATATATTTAACATGTAACATATTTTTCATGAATATATACATGCATGTGTTTCTATTCATATATACATAATAAATATACACATATTATGTAAACAAAAACTTTTATTTTGGAAGCGATTAATCGTTTGACAGCACTAGTTATTGCTGTACATCTAGTTCAACTAAATGGCAACTAGATAAATATTTAAGCTAGTGAGTAAAATAACTGGCTTAGATATTTAAGTTATTTCAGTCATGTTTTTTTTTAATGGTTTTAGTTAATGTAATAGCCCTGGCTGATCAGAAGGGAGCTGATTATGTGTTTTTTTCATTGGATTTTCAGCTGTTGTTCTGTTTCAGGTCCCATCAGCAGTATTCTGGTGAACACCTACGGCTGCCGTCCCATCATGATCCTGGGAGGATTTCTGTGCGCCATCGGGATGATCAGCGCCTCCTTCTGCAACACCGTCTTGCAGCTCTACATCTGCATCGGCGTCATCGGCGGTCAGTGTTTAACTACATCAGTTTGACCCACATTCTGCTTGAAATGCTGGTTAAACAGTTATGTTCTTAAAATTTTGGTACATGTACAGGGTTCCTACATGGTTTGGAAAAGTATGGAAAAAATAAAGCAGAGTATGCATTTCCAGACTTGTGCCCCTATTTCATTTTTTTTTTTAATAATAGAAAATTAAGAAATTCATGAAAATATATTTATCATACAAGAAGTGTGTTTTCATGACAGATTCTTGACTCTCGATTCTTAACACGATGGAATGAATTCAAGCTGCACTATGTCATTATGCAAAATACAGGTTATAGGTATTTTGGCTTTCTTCTCACAGTATTCTTAGCACCTTATTACATAGCCTCAAGGACCTTTGCAAAAATAAAAAAATATGCAGACTTTTATGTGCACATGAGAAACCATTAAACTTAGCACATAGGACAATGCACACTGAGCCCATCAGCCCATTTAACGATGTATTTTTTTGGCCTCCACAGAGTATGTGTAAGATTTAGAGTTCATTAGTGCTCATAATATATATCTCTGACATTCAACAATGGAGGTTTTATGTAAACTTCAATGTTAATTTTGGCAAATTTAATGGAAGCCAATGTGGGTCAATCTGACAAATGGTGAACCATTACTTTCGACACAACAGGAGTTCATGATTTCTAACATTTTATAGATTTTTTACATTAAAATAATCATCTTTAGTGTTCTTCATAGAGTTGGTGATTTGTATGGAGGCCAATCGGGGTCAAAATGACATCCAACACAAATGGCGTACAATTATTTTTAACACAATAAGAGTTTATTATTGCTCATATTTTATATCTCTAATAAGCTACAATAACAGTTTTATGTAAAACCATGACTCTATAATGTTCATTTTGGCACATTTTACGGAAGCCAATGTGGGTCAATTTGACGCACAACACAAATGGAGGAACTAATTTTCAACACAACAGGAGTTCATAATTTCTCATATTTTACACATTTTTTTGTCTCCAACAAGCTACAATAGAAGTTTTACATTTAAAAAAAAATCATCTTTAGTGTTTTTCGTAGAGTTGATTTTTGGCGATTTGTATGGAAACCAATCGGGGTCAAAATAACCCCCAACACAAATTATACACCATTATGGATGAATGCAACCATTTTTTGGGTTATAAGCTCAATGGATTCGGGGGACAGTCAGTATCCCACAATGCCCTCTGCCATCTTGTTTCCTCTCACAGGCTTCGGTCTGGCCTTCAACCTCCAGCCGGCGCTTACGATGATCGGGAAGTATTTCTACAAGAAGCGTCCCATCGCTAATGGCTTCGCCATGGCCGGCAGTCCCGTGTTCCTCAGCACGCTGGCGCCGCTCAACCAGTATCTGATCAATGAGTACGGATGGAGGGGAAGCTTCCTGATCCTCGGCGGGCTCCTGCTGAACTGCTGCGTGGCCGGATCGCTCATGAGGCCCCTAAAGGCCCCGCCGAACCCGGCCAAAGCGCTGGAGGAGAAACCGTCGATGGTTAAAGGTGAACCTTTTATTTTTAAGATTTAAAATAAGTCTCTGATGTCCCCAGAGTGTGTCTGTGAAGTTTAAACTTTAAATACCCCACAGATCATTTTTTATAGCTGGTTAAAGTTGCCTCTTTTAGGCCGTTTTTGTGTTTGTTCCTTTAAATGCAAATGAGCTAATGCCCCCCCCCCCACAGAAGAAACCCAGGAAATCCCGAACTAATTCATAATCGCGTTTTTATATCATCTGTGATTTTTTTTTTTTTTTGCGTAGCTTGTCAGTGAACTACGGTTCTGTGTAGTAAATGCTGCTCCATCTGAAAGCAGGTGATGGAGATTTACTGCTGATTACAGAACCGGCTTTACTAACGAGATGATTATAAATGTGATTTTTGCATAATAGGTCCCCTGACGGAGAAGACCACGGCCTGGCAGACGGTCAATAAGTATCTGGATCTGTCGCTCTTCAAACACCGCGGATTCCTCATCTACCTGTCGGGAAACGTCATCATGTTCTTGGGCTTCTTCGCGCCGATCGTCTTCCTCTCGTCGTATGCTAAAGACAACGGGGTGGACGAGTATCAAGCGGCCTTCCTGTTGTCCATCCTGGCTTTTGTGGACATGTTTGCGCGGCCGTCCATGGGCCTGCTGGCCAACTCGCGCTGGGTCCGGCCGCGGATCCAGTACTTCTTCAGCTTCGCCGTGCTGTATAACGGCGTGTGTCACCTGCTGTGTCCACTGGTGGAGAGCTACACCGGGATGGTGGTGTACGCCGTCTTCTTCGGCTTCGCCTTCGGGATGGTGAGCGCCGTCCTGTTCGAGACGCTGATGGACCTGGTGGGAGCGCAGAGGTTCTCCAGCGCCGTGGGGCTCACCACTATCGTGGAGTGCTGTCCGGTGCTCATCGGACCGCCACTGGCAGGTAATAAAATAAGATAAAACATGAATATAAATATAAATATTAAGTGAAAAACATAAATTTAAAATACTGAAAATTACTTAAATTAAAACTGAAATAAAAATACATGTTCGGTGCTCATCGGAATACCGCTGGCGGGTAAAAACGCAAGATAAAATATGAATATAAATATTAAGTTTAAAACATAAAAATACTGAAAATGACTAAAATTAAAGTAATTAAAACTGTAATTAAAAATAAATGTCTGGTGCTCATCGGACCACCGCTGGCAGGTAATAACATAAAATATGAAGAAAAATATAAATAATGAAAATTACTCAAATTAAAACTGAAATAAAAATACATGCCCGGTGTATATCAGACTGCCACTGGCAGGTAATAAGATAAAATAAATTTTTGCTATTTAAAGTAAAGCTTTTTATTTTTTTTTTATTTAAAGTTTAGAAAATGTAAAATGTAATTATTAAATGAGAATTGTGATGTTGGGTATTAAATTTTGTATATTTGATGTAAAACTTGAAATAAAAAACTAAAGCTAATAATAAATTAAAGCTAAATAATATTAAAAAGAACAAAATCAAATACAAATTACAAAAGCACATCAGGGTAATTACGTAAATATAATAAAATAAAAAACTTTTTATTAACTTTTATTTCAGCTAGTTGCCAAAGCGACTTCTTATTTTCATTAAGTTTAATTTAAAAAAAATAAATAAATAAATAAAAATGACAAAAAAAATTACTCTAACTAAAATAAAAAATGAAAACATTTATAAAAAAATAATATTGATGACAACTATAATAGTATATGATATTACAAGAACACTGCAACACAACAAAAATTAAAATGATATTGGAGAATATATAATAAAATCTAATATCAATATGAATGAAAACTATAATATTATCTTAACGGTACTAAAATAATACTAGGATACATTACTAAATTACTAAAATGATTATTTTTAAAATAAAAGCTAATTGAAAAATAAATGAAATAAATAATGCTGAACTAAAATAACAATGTTTCTTCAATACACTTAGTCAGTCAGTGCTTTGCATTTCTTTTATTGTCTTTGTTTTGATTTCTAAACTCTCTTTTTGAACAGAATATTCCTTTCATGTATACACGTATATCTATAAATGTGTCTGTAATGCTGTAATTAACACATGGCATTGATTTGCAGGGAAGTTAGTGGACATCACAAAGAACTACAAGTACATGTACCTGTGCTGCGGGGCGGTGGTCGTTCTTTCCAGCATCTGGCTCTTCATCGGTAACTTCATCAACTATCGGCTGTTGGAGCGCGAGCGCAAGCAAGAGGAGACGTACAAACGCGGCGAGCAAGAGGAGCAGGAGCAGACGGAGACCCACGCAGACACAGACGCTGACGCTGAAGCGGCACAGCAGCTCTGCGAGAACAAAGACGGTGTGCTGCAGCGAGAAACCAACATCTGAAAGCCTATGCAAACTCTGAAGACACTGCCAAAGCTGTAGAGGCTTTATTAGACAGATCACAGCAGATCAACGCTAGGGCTGGGAAAATAAGTCGATGCATCGCGAATCGAGAAATGATTCAGCATCGATTCTGAGATTTTGTTTCCACCACAAAATAGAAAAAAAATTATAAATTACAACTTTATCTCACAATTCAGACCTTTTTTTTTTTTTATAAGATATAAATTTGCAGTTCAGACGAATAAAAGGTAAAAATTGTGCTCAAAACCTCAAAATTTCAACTTCAGGATTTCTAGTTGTAAATCTTGCATTTTTGCAATTTTGAGTTTAAATCTCACAAATTGTGTTTATATCTCAATTATGAGTTTAAATCTCACGATGTAGGTTTATATTTCACAATTTGAGTTTATATCGCATAACCTAGTTTATATCTCATAATTCTGAGTTTATATCTCACAATTTGAGTTTATATCTCATAATTCTGAGTTTGTCTCATAATTCTGAGTTTATATGAGTTTGTCTCATAATTGTGAGTTTATATCTCATAATTTGAGTTTATATCTCATAATTGAGTTTGTCTCATAATTGTGAGTTTATATCTCATAATTTGAGTTTATATCTCATAATTTGAGTTTATATCTCATAATTCTGAGTTTGTCTCATAATTGTGAGTTTATATCTCATAATTTGAGTTTATATCTCATAATTTGAGTTTATATCTCATAATTGAGTTTGTCTCATAATTCTGAGTTTATATCATAATTTTGAGTTTAAATCTCATAATTGAGTTTATATCATAATTTGAAACGGTTGAAGTGAATCACAAGGGTGTTCACAGTGGGCTGTGTTTACATTAATCTGGCGTCATAAAAGCATTCTGGTCCGAGGTGAAATAACATGAGCATTTGAGTGTGCAGATGAAAACTAGATTAGAACCCCATCTGCTGTTAAAATCTAATCTCAGAATCTATTCCAGAGAGAATCACGATGCATTCGGAAGATCTCAGAACCGATCCACGAATCGATTCTGCATCGATTTATCATCGTAGCCCTAATAAACGCGCACTTTGATATAGACAGCCTTAATAGCTTGGTAACGGTCATTTCTCGTGGTTCAGGTTCAGCAAACGTCCGTATTTGACAGCCAAACGCCAGACGTCCAGCTCGTTTGAGTGTGTTTTACACGTTAAGCTGCTGGCGCCTGCAATCTGACTGAATGTAAAGCTGTACGTGTTTCTGATGTTTAGGGCCTTACCAATTCGTTCCTGACCAAAATCACTTCTGAGGATCTTTACCAAATCTAGAGCTTCAAGCAATATGATTTCCACCACCGTCCTCAGGGCAAACACTCGCTTAGTTCTGTTTTTTAACACAGGGTATTTGAGTTTCACATGATTCCTGTGCTCAGTTTTAGAGTGCCACTATCAACACTCTCCAACTCATGACGTGTTGCCTTAAATATAATGTAAGCATCTACTATTCTAAAGCCCCGTTCACACCAAGAACGATAACTATATCTGGTCCACACCAGCAAACGATATCGTCTCACTCTCATCTGCCGCTTTTAAATTCTCGAAACTCGTTACAGCAGGATGGATTCTGATTGGCTGTCAATTTTTTATCGTTCATCAGCTGCAGAAAAATCGGTTTGAAAGTGATTCCAACGATATCGTTTCTCTTCGTCTTTACGGTTATAGTTTTGGTGTGGACTCTGCTGTTCTTTAATATTGAGAACGATTTTTAGAACTGTATCTTTGTCGTTATTTCTTTATCGTCCTTGGTGTGAAC
Source organism: Cyprinus carpio (assembly GCF_018340385.1). NCBI lineage: Eukaryota > Metazoa > Chordata > Actinopteri > Cypriniformes > Cyprinidae > Cyprinus > Cyprinus carpio. The sequence continues at coordinate 1,654,834 of NC_056600.1, read as the reverse complement.
TGTGTATATTATGCTACATGTAAAGTATTTGCTGATGTACATTTATTCATCAATTGGATAGAGGCTAATTAATTGAACAAATACATTGTATGAAATGTATGAAAGCCTGTTTCCACCACAAAACAAAACAAAACAAACAAAAAAAAAATTTTTTAACTTTTTAATCTCACTTTTTTTTTTTTACAAGATATAAACTTGGAATTCAGAGGAAAAAAGGTCAAAATTGTGGTCAAAATTAAGAATTTTAAGTTCTAAATCTCACAATTTGTTTATATCTCATAATTTGAGTTTATATCTCATAATAGAGTTTATCTCATAATTTTGAGTTTAAATCTAGCAATTTGAGTTTATATCTCATAATTGAGTTTATATCTCATAATTCTGAGTTTAAATCTCACAATTTGTTTATATATCATAATTGAGTTTATCTCATAATTCTGAGTTTGTCTCATAATTCTGAGTTTATATGAGTTTGTCTCATAATTGTGAGTTTATATCTCATAATTGTGAGTTTATATCTCATAATTTGAGTTTATATCTCATAATTTGAGTTTATATCTCATAATTCTGAGTTTGTCTCATAATTGTGAGTTTATATCTCATAATTTGAGTTTATATCTCATAATTTGAGTTTATATCTCATAATTGAGTTTGTCTCATAATTCTGAGTTTATATCTCATAATTTGAGTTTATATCTCATAATTGAGTTTGTCTCATAATTCTGAGTTTATATCATAATTTTGAGTTTAAATCTCATAATTGAGTTTATATCATAATTTGAAACGGTTGAAGTGAATCACAAGGGTGTTCACAGTGGGCTGTGTTTACATTAATCTGGCGTCATAAAAGCATTCTGGTCCGAGGTGAAATAACATTGGCATTTGAGTGTGCGGAAGAAAAGTAGATTAGAGCACCATCTGCTGTTAAAATCTAATCTCAGAATCGATTCCAGAGAGAATCACGGTGCATTCGGAAGATCTCAGAACCGATCCACGAATCGATTCTGCATCGATTTATCATCGTAGCCCTAATAAACGCGCACTTTGATATAGACAGCCTTAATAGCTTGGTATATGGTCATTTCTCGAGGCTCGGGTTCGGCAAACGTCTGTGTTTGAGCTCATTTGAGTGTGTTTTACACGTTAAGCTGCTGGCGCCTGCAATCTGACTGAATGTAAATCTGTATGTGTTTCTGATGTTTAGGGCCTTACCAATTCGTTCCTGACCAAAATCACTTCTGAGGATCTTTACCAAATCTAGAGCTTCAAGCAATATGATTTCCACCACCGTCCTCAGGGCAAACACTCGCTTAGTTCTGTTTTTTAACACAGGGTATTTGAGTTTCACATGATTCCTGTGCTCAGTTTTAGAGTGCCACTATCAACACTCTCCAACTCATGACGTGTTGCCTTAAATATAATGTAAGCATCTACTATTCTAAAGCCCCGTTCACACCAAGAACGATAACTATATCTGGTCCACACCAGCAAACGATATCGTCTCACTCTCATCTGCCGCTTTAAATTCTCGAACTCGTTACAGCAGGATGGATTCTGATTGGCTGTCAATTTTTTATCGTTCATCAGCTGCAGAAAAATCGGTTTGAAAGTGATTCCAACGATATCGTTTCTCTTCGTCTTTACGGTTATAGTTTTGGTGTGGACTCTGCTGTTCTTTAATATTGAGAACGATTTTTAGAACTGTATCTTTGTCGTTATTTCTTTATCGTCCTTGGTGTGAACTGTGTATATTATGCTACATTTAAAGTATTTGCTGATGTACATTTATTCATCAATTGGATAGAGGCTAATTAATTGAACAAATACATTGTATGAAATGTATGAAAGCCTGTTTCCACCACAAAACAAAACAAAACAAACAAAAAAAAACTTTTAACTTTTTAATCTCACTTTTTTTTTTTTTACAAGATATAAACTTGGAATTCAGAGGAAAAAAGGTCAAAATTGTGGTCAAAATTAAGAATTTTAAGTTCTAAATCTCACAATTTGTTTATTTTTGTTAATTTTAGTTTTTTTATGTTATTAGTGTTTATTTTTTAATTTTGATTTTGAATCTTTCGGTTTGAGTTTATATCTCATAATTGAGTTTATATCTCATAATTCTGAGTTTAAATCTCACAATTTGTTTATATATCATAATTGAGTTTATCTCATAATTCTGAGTTTATATCTTCATTTTGAGTTTAAATCTAGCAATCTGAGTTTATATCTCATAATTCTGAATTTAAATCTCACAATTTTGAGTTTATATCTCTTGAGTTTGTCTCATAATTCAGTGACAAAAATTGAAATATGAGTTTTTATATAGTAATTCTTATTTTATTTTTTTGAATTTATTATTTTGTTTTATATCTTGTAGAGCTGCATTGCTTTTCTTTTCTTTAAAGCACATGTTAAGTATGAAAGCATAAATATGAGATGTTTGTTCACGTTTTTAAGTTTATGAGCACCAGATGTATTATTATTATTATTATCTTTACTATAGTACAGACGCATTATAATGCTGGAATGAAGATGTGCTATTAATAGCATGTAAATAACTAACAACACTAATGTTATTATTTAATGTGATGGTTATGTTTTGTATCATATTTTTTAACATTTGTTGTCATGTTTGTCAGGAGATGCTGAAACCAAACTGCCACTAAAAACACACTCTTCATTCACATATGCTGTTATAATTATTATTAGTATTATTATTAGCAATTTTAACAACCATATTGTTTGCTTTTTTGCAATTGTCATGTTCAACAAATGTAACGGGTTTAACTTGATCTCTAGCTTCTTACATCACACTGATGTTAAGTCATTCTGTATTCACTTCTTTGGTTCATAATTCTGGATGCAATGAATTTTAATTAAACCACAACATTTGGAAGACGCCTCAAGATCTGTAACATGCATGTAAATTACACCGACTCGTCTCTCTCACTCCCTAAATGATGTCAGAATGATTTCATCCTCTTCATGTGAAATTAATTAAAAACAGCAAGTAAACAAGCAGCTCAAATTCCATTCAAACTTAATTTAATATGTTGTTTTTTAAGGGATTATGCAGCACTTATATCTAAATCAAATAATTAAAACAACTCAAATACTAGAAAAATGTTGTTATTTATAAATACAATGAATTATAATCCCTGGTTCCCCTTATAAGAGTATTTTCTGTTATAATTATTTATTTTAACCAGGATTTGCATTGAGATAAATTCAGAAATGATCAGATACTACCTCTTCATGACTGCATTGTAGGGCATCAGGGGTCAAAGGTCATCTGGGCTTTGGTTCGGATGTGTTTGCTAAAAGTAACAGGTGTTAATGAATGCAACAACTGCAGTGCATTGTATGTTCTTCAACAAATAAGTTTATGGTGAATGTTTCTGTATATGTGCTGTTCTGTTATGAAATTAATGAATGCATCACAAATGCACTTGAATCTCAATTCAGTATATCACTCTTTAGCTTGTTAAATACTGCAGCACATAACTCAGTAAAGCAAAATCACACGAGCAGCGGTGTTGATTCAGACCCATACACGATTCACTTCATTAGATTCGCGACTGCGAGTGTGATATTGATGTTACACAAAAGTTCAGTACACAAGAAGTTAATATTGCGTTCATGTTACTTACTATTTGTCCGTTTTTGCTCCAGCAAACATCGTTCCAAAGCAAAAAAACGCGCAGGTGCTTCGTTCCGGTTAAACGAATCAGTTGAGTCATGATTCAAATGACTCGCTCATAGATAGTGGCAGGATGATCTTTAGTTGAGTCATTTTATACATGATTCGTTTTTATTTTTTAAATAAATAAATACAAATAAAACAAATAAAAATAAATAGAAACAAGTTATCTAAAAATGTAACACTTTAAAATGTTTACAAAAAATAACACTTATTTTTCAAGCTCATTGTTTTTAGGTATTATTGAATTTATTTCTTTAAAATAAAAAAAAAAAAAAAAAAAAAAAAAAAAAAAAAATATATATATATATATATATATATATATATATATATATATATATATATATATATATATTAAATTAAGTAGAAGTTTATCTGATTACATTAAATACAACAGTTTAAAGGCAGGCAGTATGCGATTCTTAATAAATTAACAGAAATCTGTCCAAAAACCAGTGATTCAGTTCAGACTGATACACGATTCAATTCAGCAGATACACGACTGCTGGTGTGATACTGCTTTTACACAACAGTTCAGTAAACAAGACGTTCATGTTGTATTACTAAAGTTACTTTAGCTCCAGTTCCACTGCAGAATAAACCGAACACACGTGTGCTTCGTTCTGGAATGAATCGGTCGAGTCAATGATTCAAATGACTCGCTCATAGACAGTGATTTGTCGCCACCTGCTGGCGGAACGCTGTAAGCTGCAGACAGAAAGAGTCACATTGCGTAGCAATAAAATATTGCTTATCTTATCAAAATGCGTAGTTAATTATTATAGTGAATAGTTCCATATACCAGCAGAACAGACTAACCAACTATTGTAAAATCAGATAAATAAAAAAATCCTGCATATGGTCAAAATTCAGTCAGTTAACCTGAATGCAACTTATTTAGTTACTTTTCTCATGGTTTTGGAATTAAATGTGGCATGTTTTGGGTAGATTCACAAACAGCAGATCTGATTCTTAAATATGTGTTGACACAAGTTAATTTAACAGAGAAACTCGGAATATGATGAGTGTTCAGCGGAAGTGTGTGTTCCGTCAGTGAACAGCAGGAGTCGCTCTTCCGCGACAAAATAAAAGCGCCTCTCTCTCTCTCTCTCTCTCTCTCTCTCTCTCTCTCTCTCTCTCTCTCTGCTAGGATTTGTTCATTCCAAATAGATTGTTTTTATTAGAGAGAGAGAGAGAAAACCCGATCTGAGATGTTTAAACGGTTTTTAAATGACTTTAACTGGTCCGTTTATCTGGCATTGATTCTATATCGCATAAAAGAGCAGGTGCATAAAATACTGTCGCGCAGATATTGCGTGCACACGCTCAAACGTTGTCTTCGCATCACTGAAGACTAGAAGAGCTTTTTCTTCTTCTTCTAATTCAGATAAAGAGTAGGCTTTTCTCACTAAATGGAAGAAAGCAGATTATAGTCAGCTATTCATTTTATTATTTAATACTTATTTTAGTTAAGTGCTTGAATTTTAAACATGCATTAATTAAGTTATTTTATTTAGTGCATTTGTATTTGTTGTTTTTGAATACAGTTATGCAATAAAAGCAAAGTTCTACATTTTAAATGGATTATAAGCTCACTTTATAACCACTAAAAGTTCTGTTATGACCAATGAAATTAATATTATTCTCTATCTCTATTATAATCATCATCTGTATGTTATAATGAAAGGAATTGATTATAACTCGGAACAAAAACTGATGTGTTGCTGTCTTGAAGGGAAACCCAGCACACATTCATGAGGATGATGAAAGTGTTTTCACTTGAGTAAAGCTCTGGAGTCATTTTAAGTGTTTTTCTTGAATATGTAGAATTTCTCATGTGGTTACATCATTTATTTGATTTTATTCAACTCAAAAATACAAAATTAATCAATCTGTAGGCTACACTGGGTTACATTGATGAAAGGAAATTTAAGGGCTAGAACTAAAAAAGGTAAACTAAGATATCATTTGCAGGTTAGCACTTCTTAATATAATAATAACTCCAGACACAAACACATGAAAAACAGCCATGTGTGTGTGTGTGTGTGTCAGTGTGTGTGTGTGTGTCAGTGATGGAGCTGAAGTCTGAGGAGGAATAACATTTGGAAACGACCTCATAAATATCCAATCACAAATCAATTCAAAGACATTTCTCTTAAACTCATTTGTAGATTATCAGCAGACTTCATTCATGACACTGATATATTTTGTACACTCATGTGGTGAAACGTGCTTGATTTTAGATTTGTCAGATTTCAGGACATGACTCTCATCCTTCACTTCTGCGCTCAGCGTCTTCATGCCCTTCTTTCTTTCAGGAATAAACTACTGAGAGAGTAAAACAATCCCCCAAACATCTCAGTGAAAGTAAGAGAAACGCAAACCAGACACGACTTTAAAAGTCAAGCTGCCGGTCAGTTCAGCGAATTCAGTGAAACACACAGTCAATACATTCAGCTTTATCCACAAACATGATGATCAGACACACGCCATGTGACCTCACACTGACCTCTGACCTCAGACTGATCAGACACTGAACTCTGACTGACCTCGGACTGACCTCACACTGACCTCTGACCTCAGACTGATCGCACGCTGACCTCGGACTGACCTCACACTGACCTCTGACCTCAGACTAATTGCACACTGACCTCTGACTGACCTCAGACTGATCAGACACTGAACTCTGACTGACCTCACACTGACCTCGGACTGACCTCACACTGACCTCTGACCTCAGACTGATCACACACTGACCTCTGACTGACCTCTGACTGACCTCACACTGACATCTGACCTCAGACTGATCGCACACTGACCTCACACTGACCTCTGACTGACCTCTGACTGACCACTGATTGCACACTGACCTCTGACTGACCTCCAGACTGATCAGACACTGAACTCTGACTGACCGCACACTGACCTCGGACTGACCTCACACTGACCTCTGACCTCAGACTGATCACACACTGACCTCTGACTGACCTCTGACTGACCTCACACTGACATCTGACCTCAGACTGATCGCACACTGACCTCAGACTGACCTCACACTGACCTCTGACCTCAGACTGATTGCACACTGAACTCGGACTGACCTCACACTGACCTCTGACTGACCTCGGACTGACCTCACACTGACCTCTGACCTCAGACTGATTGCACACTGAACTCGGACTGACCTCACACTGACCTCTGACTGACCTCACACTGACCTCTGACCTCAGACTGATCGCACACTGACCTCGGACTGACCTCACACTGACCTCTGACCTCAGACTGATCACACACTGACCTCTGACTGACCTCACACTGACCTCTGACCTCAGACTCATTGCACACTGACCTCGGACTGACCTCACACTGACCTCAGACTGATCGCACACTGACCTCGGACTGACCTCTGACCTCAGACTGATCGCACACTGACCTCAGACTGATCGCACACTGACCTCGGACTGACCTCTGACCTCAGACTGATCGCACACTGACCTCAGACTGATCGCACACTGACCTCGGACTGACCTCTGACCTCAGACTGATCGCACACTGACCTCAGACTGATCGCACACTGACCCTCGGACTGACCTCTGACCTCAGAGGACTGATCGCACACGACCTCTGACCTCAGACTGATCGCACACTGACCTCTGACTGACCTCACACTGACCTCAGACTGATTGCACACTGACCTCGGACTGACCTCTGACTGACCTGCATAGAGGAGAGGTCAATCACACCCCTACAGTAAAAATATATATATATTTTTTGCTTTTTCTTGTTTTAAGCTTAAAGATTTTTCCTAAAACAAGACTTCAGTCACTGTTCAGACAATATCTTCAGTTGTTTTGCTTCTCTTGATCTAAGAACGTTTAGATATCAAGAGAGAAATCCTGAGGAAGAAGGTGATTTTGGGAGTGTTCTGAATGTTAATGGAGCCGTCAGGTGCGTCTGAAGGTGACTCTCAGAGGTTTAATCATGTAAATTGAGGCCGTATTAGAATTGCTTTGCACTTTTTAATATCGCTGACGCTAAAAATCCATAAAGTAAAACAGGAAAAAAGCAATGTTTATTTGCTCGCTTGTAATGAGATGACAGATTGAGGCACGTTTAATGATATTCATAGAGGTCTGGAGGACTATAGCCTCACTTATAGTTATGAATTCATAATTATATTGATGCTGTAAGTGTTACTCATGCTTACAGAACTGCACCAAAGATGATTTATTTTTAATTATGTTTTTCTCTGTTTGAAAACCTTTAAAAGTTCTGAAATTAAAGCACCTACATAAACCAAACCAGAAATATTTTCTCTTGAAACTTATTTTCATAATTAAACTGAATGATTTAAAACAGGGTTTTTATAGTTAACTAAAACCATAAAAACAGTTTTAATACAATAAACAAAATTAAATAAAATGTAAATATTTTTAATTTTTATTTCATCAAGTAAATGAATAACTACATAGATGTATTTGAAAAAAAAAAAATACTAAACTTTAAAACTAACAAAATTATCAGAAGTTTTTTTAATTCAAAATTTAAAAAAACTATGCATATGTCAAGAAATGTCATCTTTATTCAATGGATTTTGATTTATTTTATTGGATTTAATGCACAATATTTTTTATTTGATGTTTTTTCAATTAATTCTCATTAATGGATGTTTGTTTATTTATTTCATTTATTATTATTTTACAAACCTTCTTATTGTTTCGCCATTTCACACACAACACCCTTATCAGACATGATCTTAAAAAAAAGTCAAATTATCAGATATTTTTAAGAGACAAAATATTTTTCTGCATGTTGGTTACTAGTTTTCAGATATTAATGTAACAAACAATAATTCTTTGGTCAAACTCCCAAACTGCTAATTGATTTTTCTACAGAGTATTCACTTGAAGTGAATTGGCTCAAACACATCAGAGTGATTGCTGAGTGTGAAACTGCATCCGTGGCTCAGGTTAGTGATGTGTTTGTGATGATGTGAAGCGCTTATCAGCTGCGGTTTGAGCTGAAGTGTGTGTGCCCACGAACACTCAACACAAGAGCCGAGAGTGAGACAGACACTGATGACAGACACCGATAGACGCTCATCACCCGCCAACATCATTCTGTAAGACACTCGCATCCACCACTACAGCACCACTGCACGAGTTCAGACAAAAATCAACATTAGCTGATAACCTGCTCATCCGAGATCAGGATGAGTTTGTTTCTTCATCAGGTTTGTAGAAATGTAGCACTGCATCAGTGTCTCAGCAATGGATGCTCTGCGGTGAATGGGTGCCGTCAGAATGAGATAAAAAACATCACAATAATCCACAAGTAATCCACAGCACTCCAGTCCATCAGTGAACATCTGGAGAAGACAAAAGATGAAACAAATCCAGCATTAAGACGCTTTTAACTGAAAAACCGAGTCCTTAACTGAGTTAACTGAGTCCATAATTCATAATAAGTCCATAAGTGCATCTGCTGTTGTCTCTCGCATCAAAATCCAGTCACATATTAGTTTCGAGCTGTTTAAACGCTGCTTGATCTGTGCAGATTTCTCTCCTGATTCACACCAGAACACTTTTTCACTGGAGGAAGTGTTATTATTATGGACTCGGATTTTAGTTAAAAACGTCTTGGTAATATGGTTTTATATGATTATATCACAAATGCTTATAGATCATTAAAATATTTTTTAAAAATGCTTATAGATCTTAGTTTTGGTAACTCTGAATAAGTTCTCATTCATTAACATTAGTTACTCCATTAACCGACATGAACGAACAAAGAACAATTATACTGTTAAATATTGATAAAACAATTATTACAGCATATAAATCTTTGTTAATTATTAATAAAAGTATTTTTATATTAGTACACAGTACATCAACTAATGTTAAGACTAAATTTTAATTAATACTGTGTTGATAGTTTTTGAACTTAATATTAACTAAGATTAATAAATGCTATATAAATATTGTTGATGTTAACTAATATAGTCAACTAATATAGTTAACTAACATGCTTAGTTTCATAAATTTATAAAACTGCAGTCCAAAACAGCTCTAAACAAACATGTGACAACGATGTTAACTGATGGACTGGAGTGCTGTGGATTATTGTGATGTTTTTTGTTTGATTTATTTATGAAGGTGCAGTTTCACTGCAGAGCATCCATTGCTGAGACACTGATGCAATGCTACATTTCTACAAACCTGATGAAGAAACACACTCATCCTGATCTTAGATGAGCACATTCACAGCAAATGTTGTTTTTTTTGTGTGTGTCAGTATTATTTGTGGCTTATAAACGTGCAGCTTCTGAAACTGAACTCAGAGACGGACGGATGGAGTGAGAGCTTCAGTTTCTAATGCATGTGCTGTTAATACTAGATGAGCTTCAGCTTTTAATGGCTGTTCAGAGATCAGATGGGGAACACACACACACACACACACACACACAGCTCATCATCTCCTCTCGGCCTGTGTTCATTTTTCATGTGTTGGTGCCCTTGACGCCCGTGCAGGGCAGACACAGTGAAGGTTTGACTTCAGTCTGTATCAGATGACAGGAGAATCAGGAACCAGTTCAAACCCTGCGGAGAAACTCTATCAGACGCGTCAGACGCGCTTGACTGACAGCAGCGGCTCTGAAAGCCTAGAGCTCTAAAGGAACGGTGGCGCCGTTTAGACGTTTGAAGAGCGTGAAAGCTGATGCTGTGCTTACAGAGAAAGACGTCTCTGAAGGTCACCAGCTGCTGTTATTTGCTCAATCTGAACTCTTCTGTTTAAGTCTTCCGTCATGCAGATCCTCAGATGAAACGGAAAGACTCTGAGATCCTTCAGGATAACCTCTGGAGTTTCTTAACTACTGTACATCTCAAACTCTGATGTAACTCAGATCTGCCAAGACAAGGAGCTGTTTACCTGAGTACCACAGAAAAAGCAGTTTTGTTAAATTAGGCAGATTTGACAATATTTTGCTTGAATAATACTTGAATAAAACCAGTTAATAAAGATGTTACCATCAGATGCATTCAATTCTTCTCAGCACAAACATGTTGCTAATTAGGTTTATAGATTGCACCTTATTTACATTTAATCAAATTAATAAACAAATTAAATTAAATCAAATTATTTTATAAAAATTAAATAAATAAATAATCTGCACGAACACATTTCCTTTCTTATGAGGTTAAAATAAAATAATTAAATAAAATATTAAACAAATAAATAATCTGCACAAAATTCCCTTGCTAATGAGGTTTATAGATTGCATTATAAAAAAAAACAATATAAATAAATAAATAAATAATCACAAACACAGTTCCTTGTTCCTTGAGGTTAAAATAAAATAAAATAACAAATAAAAATCAAATAACAATAAAGGATAAATAATCAGGCTTATAGATTGCTTCTTAATCACATCAAATAAAACTATTATATAAAAAATTTAATAAAATCTATCAATTAATCAATCAGCACAAACATGTTTCTTTGCTAATAATATGTATAGATTGCCTCTTATTTACACTAAAGAAAATGAATTAAAATCAACTAAAAAAAATATATAAATATAACTGAACGAATGAATAAATAAACACTTTCCTAGCTAATTAGGCTTATAGATTGCACTTTATTCACAATAAATAAATAAATGATAAATAAAAATAGCATGGAATTTTATATATATATAGCTTAAAAAAACAAAACAAATATCTGCCAGTGGGGTCAGAAAAATAAAATTAATTCATTATTTTTCTGACCTAGCTGGTGATTATTTGTTCTTCTTTTAAGAAGAAATTAATTAATTATTAAAATTAATAAAATTCTAACATTAAAATTATAAAATCTAAAATTAATTAAAATTAATACAAAATTAATCAACTCGTGTGTTTGTTTTAAACCAGAAAACATTAAAAAAAAAAAAAAAAAACAAGAATATGTTTAAAACAAGAATACGTATCTGCCAGTTTGTTTTCAATTTAAATTCAGTTGATTTTTCTGACCTCATTAATAGATATTTGTTCTTGTTTTAAGCATAAACTTAATTTAGATATAAATATTTTGTACTGGAAAACAAGTCCAATACTGAGAAACAAATTTTTTTTTTTTTTTTTTTTTTTTTTTTTTTTTTGCAGATTAAGTTGATTTTGTTGTTTTGTGCAGAATGAAAGTGACATTTTCCAGCAGAATCTTACATCAAAATCATGTTTTCTAGATTATTCTTGCAAAATTTTCCTCTATAGTCCAAAATGAATCAATGAAAGTATTAATATTGTCTTTTAAGAGCGCAAATCTTCATTGTATGAATTATGGAGGAACGTGTCGCAGCATAAAGCCAAACTGAACTTCTGCTCGTGAAGCTCCGTCTGCCTTTCATTTGTATGTAAATGCTCCTCGTGTGGGATCTGTCAGCAAATTATCTGTTAAACTGAGACGCAGAACAGCACAAGAGCGTCATGATGGATTTGACCTAAATCTCAGTCCAACTGAAGCAAACAAACAGAGTGTGGAGGACGGATGGAGTGCGTTTTATTACACAGGCTCATATTCTGCATCTGCTGCGCAGGACGCTCAGATAAATGCAATTAAAAATTCATGCAGAGACTCATTTGGACTCTTTTAGGTTTTATTTTTCTCCAGGCTGGAGCTCAAGACTGAAAATGTTTTATTGTCATAAAAAGAAAGTCCATTGCAAGCATTGAACTGACCTGATGGATTCACTTTACGCCTGATGAGATTTTACATTCTGAAAACATACGGATCAGGGCTATTACGTTAAGCTAACACCACAAAAAAACATTTTACTTGAAATAAAAACTTTAACTAAAATAAAATTAACCCTAAATGTATTTTATATTTTAGCTTGTAGCAACATTTCTCTTTTTTTAAATTTAGTTTAACTTGATTGAAAAACAAACTGAAAAATAAAACTGAAATAAATAATATAATATAATATATATAATATATAAAATATCAAAATCTAATATATAAATATAATATTATATAAAATAATATAATAAATAAAAACTATACAGTCATATAAAAATGCAAACATACTAAATAAATTTATTTAGTAATTTGAATATGAATTAATTTTAAATGAAATTATATTATAAATTTGACTAAAATTACATTGAAAGGAAAATGTTGTTATTGATATTGTTATTTTAGTGAAATTAAAATACTGTTATAGTTTTATTCATATTTTGAATTCGTTTTTATTTTTTATCTTTTCTGTTTTCATTTTATTTTATGTTCAAGTACTTTGTAGTCTGTTCTTGTTATTTTTATTAGTTCTTTAAAATTTGTCTATATTGTTTTTTTAATTAATTTGTTTATTCAATTTTAGTACATCACGTTAAACTAAATAAAAATGAGAATGTTGCCTTAGCAACAAGCTGAAATATATATATTTTTTTAACATTTTTTAAATTTTCATTATTTCACATGAATTTCATTTTCACTTTTTTTTGTTTTTGGTTTTGGTTTTGGTTAACTGTAATAACCCTACTTGATGCAGAAATAACACTGATCTGGATTCAGTGAATGCGATGAATGAGTTTAATCTCTCCAGATGATCTGGGGTCAATCAAAACTGATTTAAAACTTTATGAAACATCAGAATGAATGAGGTGATGAATGTGAATAGAGTGTTTGGCAGCATTCTGGCATATTGTAAATAAACTTGGAATTTGCATTGCCATGTATATAACCACAAATATGATTTACTGCCATATCTGCGAGCGTTTGTGCCCCTGAAGCCGTGAATTTGACTTTAATCTGATTATCTTAATGGGCCGCTCAGATTAATTGAGATTATCCTAAATGTCAGACACCATAAGTGCTGGCAAATGTCAATACACAGAGAAAGATTTCATAGGTGCAGATGAAATGTCATGGGTGGGTGATAATATTTTAGCTTTAATTAAGCGAGTGTGTGTCTTTCCAGCCTCTGGAGAATCGTATGAGATATCGCAGGAATCACAGTGAACGAGCGGAGTCACATTCAGCTGATGGCAATGGAAAAACACACTCCATGATCTCTAGATTTAACTGTTGAACTGTAGTGTTCGTTGTGTGAATGAACATGTGTTCATCACCTCTGCAGGTGTCCGTGTCTCATTCGGTCCCCTGGCCCCTGTAAATGCTGTCTGACTGCAGATGTTCCTTCAGGGGCCGAATTAAAGAGCCATCGCACCACTGCTGCTGCCAGTGACACCGGGACATTTATCAGAATCGGCTCTGGTTTCAGGAGACAGACGGAGACCTTCTGTTGCAAGAGACGACTGACTGCCATCAGACCATCCAACCAGACCCAGCGTCTCACACACACACACACACACACACACACACACACACACACACACACACATATATAAAGAAATACACCGACACACACACACACACACACTTTTGATCATGTTGAAGTTATGAGATAAGCCAGAATTATGAGATAAAAAGTCAAAATAATGACATACATAGTGATAATTATGATATGAATAGCTAAAATTACAACAAAAAGTCATAATTATGACAATGGTGAAACCATATGAGGTAAGTCATAATAATGAGATAAAAAGTCAAAATTATGACTGATGATAATTATGAGATAAAAAGATGAAATTGTGACAAAGTCATTATGATATAAAATTCAGAAATTATTATAGAAAGTCATAATTATGAAAATGACGAAATTATGAGATAAGTCAGAATTATGAGATAAAAAGTTAAAATAAAGACAGTGATAATTATGATATGAATAGCTGAAATTATGACAGAAAGTCATAATTATGACAATGTCGAAATTATGAGATAAGTCAGAATTATGAGATAAAAATACAAAATAAAAACATAGTGATAATTATGATATGAATAGCTGAAATTATGACAGAAAGTCATAATTATGACAATGGTGAAACTATGAGATGAGTCCTAATTATGAGATAAAAAGTCAAAATTATGACTGATAATTATAATTATGAGATAAAAAAGATGAAACTATGACAATCATTACGATATAAAAGGATGAAATTATGATAGAAAGTCATAATTATGACAATGTTGAAATTATGAAATAAGTCAGAATTATGAGATAAAAAGTCAAAATAATGACATAGTGATAATTATGATAGGAATAGCTGAAATTATGATAGAAAGTCATAATTATGACAATGGCGAAACTATGAGATAAGTCGTAATTATGAGATAAAACGCTGAAATTATGACAGAAAGTCATTATGATTTAAAAAGCTGAAATTATGACAGAAAGTTATAATTATGACAATGGCGAAATTATGAATTTTGATTATGAGATAAAAAGTGAAAATCATGACAGTGATAATTATAATTATGAGATAAAAAGATAAATTGTGACAGAAAGTCATAATTATGAGACAAGTCATAATTATGAGCAGTCAAAATTAAGACAGTGATAATTATGATAGAAAAACTAAAATCATGAGATCAAAGTCATAATTATGACAATGCCAAAATTATGAGGAAAAAAAGATAAAATGAGGGTTTACTTAGTCACAATTATGAGATAAAAAGTCAAAATTGTAATAATTCTCCAATAAAAAATAATATAATTAAAATAACTCATAATTATGAAATAGCTGAAATTATGACATAAAGTCATTATTATAAGTCAAAATTACGAGTAAAGTAATACGTATAATTTTTTTTAAATTATGACTATCTAAATTAAATTATGAAATTATGAGATAAAAAAATCTAAATTACAACTGAGTGATAATTATGATAGAAAAATTCTAATTATGAGATCAAAGTCATATTTACAACAATGCCAAAATTAACTTATTTAATGTTGAACTTAGTCACATTTATGAGATGAAAATCTAAATTATGGTTTACTCATTCATAATTATTAGACCAATAGCTGAAATTATGACAGAAAGTCATTATTATGACAAAGTCAAAATAATGAGACAAGTCATAAATATGTACTAAAAAGTCAAAATTATGACATAGTGATAACTATGATATAAAATGTTGAAATTGTGACAGAGAATCATAATTGGCAGTCAAAATTATGAGAAAAGTAATATGATATAAAAACTCAAAAGTATTACATACTTAGTCATTTTTATGATATATAAAATTCTGAAATTATGTCAGAAAGCCATAATACAGACAATGTCCAAATTTTGAGATAATTCACAGTTATGAGACAGAAAATCAAAATTCTGGCATACATAAAACCAATATCTGCCAGTGAGGTCAGAAAAATAAAACTTGAAAAAAATCCTTTTGAATTAAGTAAAAAAAATCTTATTTTGCCGTGTGAAGGTTAATCTCTTTATACATTGTGACAGATTATACTGATTAATATAGAATCTGGATTGCATCGTTCCTCATCCTCCTGCGTGTTTCAGCGTGTTCTTCCCGAAGTGAGCATCAGTCTGCTAATATTAACAATTAATGTGGCCTGTGAAAGTGAGGTCACCTGATCTCAGGCCGTGCACTGATCAATATTACAAGCTCGTTAGTGCGTTTCATGTTCTTCCTGCTGCTGCGCTGCATCCTGAGCTGACATCTTTTCTAATTACTTCTAAAAGGAGGCTGTTATAAATGGCACTAAATGCAATGGTTCTTCCTTCTGCACTTTTGAGATCACTTTCAGTTCTGAAGGAGGAAGAAAACACTTGTGTTAATGGAAAGACGGAGCCGATCCGGCAAACGCCCGAGTGGCTGCCAGATCCGACAGGCGAGCTTCCCAGAATCCCCAGCGGACCAGACTCCAGAGGTTGGAGGTTTTGGTTGCTATGTGAACTGCACGGATCAGCATCTCTCAATCTGCCGTGTGCAGCGGAGCGATCATTACACCGCTGGAGCCGTGTTTCCATCAGATCCTCCACTCTTTATTTATTGGACTCAACTAGATTGTGAACAAAATGTGCCTGAGCAAAACTCACCGCCAAATCGAGGGTGGTTGCTATGTGGTTGCTAGGTGGCTCGGGTCTGTCCTTCAGTGTGTTTCATCTCTTTTATGGTCCAGCGTGTCTTGAACTTATTTGAGCAGAGATGAACTTTGTTTCTATCTGCATATGAAATTTTTAGGTTTCAGTCCTACATCAGTTCACAGGATAGAGCGACATCATAAATTCTGCATGTAATAATTAAATTTGAATATGGGGTCAACAGTCCTCATTATTGTCTCTGAAATATTAAAAGCCCTTTTAATATTTCAGGGTGTCCCAAATCTAGAGATGAATTAATTTGGTAGAAAAAAAAATTCTATTAATGTTTCATTAACTATGAAAACCCATTTCCACCGCATAAATATAAAATGTAATAATTATGAGATAAAAAGTCAAAATTATGACATAGTCATAATTATGAGATAAAAAGCTAAAACGATGGCATAGAAAGTCATAATTATGACAATGTCAACAGAGACAATAAACAGAAAGTAAAAAATTCAAGTCAAAAATTAAACTATGAGATATAATTCTCCAATAAAATGTATATAATAAAAACAACTCATAATTAAGAAATAATTTTTAGTTTATAACTATAAATTATAGTTTATAATTAGTTATAATTATCAAATAAAAAGTTGAAATTATGAGTTAAAAGGTCGTAATTCTGACAAAGTTGCTATTATGAGATAATTTATGAGACAAAAAGTAACAATTATGACAAACCTAGTCATAATTAATAAAAGTTGAAATTGTAAAGATAGATAAGCATGAACATAGAAAGTCAAAATCATGAGAAGTCATAATTACAAGATACAAAGTTGAAATTGAGCCATGGCAAGCCAAAAATCCAAGTCAAAATTATGAGATATTTCATAATCAAGAGATATGTGCAGTAAGACTCTGTGAATCAGAGACTTTGTTCTGTTTGATTGGTTTTGGGTTTGTTTTGAGGCACTTAAAGAGTTAGTTCACCCAAAAATGAAAATTAGCCCATGAATTACTCACCCTCAAGGCATCCTAGATGTACAGTTTATGACTTTCTTCTTTCAGACGAATCCAGTCAAAGTATTTTAAAAATTTTCTTTGATCTTTCAAGTGGTTTAATGATGTTGCAGTGCATCAGTCCAAAAGAAGTGAAATAAAGCAATCTTTTTTTTCTTCAGGAAACAATAATAAATATTTTAAGCCACTTTACTTGCAAAATAAATGCATCTTGATTCTTGAACTTTTAGATATTTAAATTAGAAAAAAAATACAAGGCGGCAAAAATGCAAAGAAAATAATTTTTTTTGGTTTGAAGTAATTTTTTATGTAATATATTGTTACAAAATGACCAAATCATCTTAATACCACCCAAAACGTCATTTACTCACTCTCATGTCATCACAAACTTGTGTGAGTTTTCGAAACACCAACAGAGATGTTCAGCAAAATGTTCATGCTGCTCTTTTACACAGAATGAAAGTGAAGGAGGAGGTGGACGCTGTCAAACTCCTAAAAGGACACCAGCAAATAACATTATATACACAAACATGACATTCTATATGATTAATCAATATGTAATATTTGGATCAAGCAGAGCTTTGTTTCTGACAAAACACACCCATTGTAAAACACAGTAAAATATAAGCACCCCGTAAGTTCATCTTGAGGTCTTCAGATGATCACAGATGTCATGACTAATCCTGACGCTTTTGTGTAGTGAGCAATTACAATAATCATCCAGCGAGGAGAATCTGACACCGTAACAAAAGACCCTCAGACAAACCCGACGCTTCAGAAACGCTCGCTCTTTGTGCTGAAGTTCCTGTCAATCTCTTATATAATAGAGGATTGCAGCACACAACAACAAGCACAGTTTGAAGAAACTCCGTTCAAGTTCATCATTAAACAGGTGTTCATCACAGTTTAAACACGTGAAGGCAGCAGCAGATCAGTGTTTGTTCAGTGAATATAAACAGCTGTTTAACATCACTGTGATCCATCTGCATGGCTCTGGGACGCTGATTAGAGGAACTAACCCACCCCAGAGACACGCTGACAGGTTATCAAACACGTTAAACCTGCAGAGATGAACGTGATCCTTTAATAACAGAAGGACACATAATAGGGCCTAAAAACTAAATGTTAAACTATAAAAAATTATTAATTGAATTTACTACCTTTTTTTAAGGTTAAGGGTTGCAATCTATTTATTTTAACTACATAAAAATAAATTTAGTTGACTTTCAACATTTTTTTCTGGGTCTGGGTCTGTGTATCCAGCCATGCAGTTAATTGCTGATATGACGTAAACATATCATAGAGATATAAAACCAGGGGATCTGAGTTTTTTTCTGTATGAGATCCAAATAAAGTGCTGAGACTAAGCACCTAGTTGACAGAAATACATGTCCTCATTAGGTTACGGAAACATTACTCCTGAATGCTCCATGAACGTCCAGTTTTGTAACTGTTTTTAAAATGTTTTTTCTTGGTCACATGAATGTTAAAGTAACATTTCTTTGTATCATTTTGAAACATCATGGAAACGTTACTTTTGAGTGTTCTCTGAACATTCTGAAACAAGTGTAACATTTAAAAAAACGCTAGATGAACGTCTGACTGAAACGTTTCAGAAATATAATGTTCAGCGAACGATGTATGAATACTGTTTTTGAGAACATTATTAAAGACCAGATAATTCTGAATTAATGTTACTTGTCCGAATGCTCTGAGAACATTCCGTGTTCTGTCCGAACGAATCATTAAAGTGATTCACTGATTCTCTGATCACACATCAAAACATTCCATTTGATAATTTTGCAAATATTATACGAATGTTATTTTTCTCAAGCGTAGTAACATTTAAAAACATTTCAGAAATAAAATGTTCCATGAACAATATAGCATTGTGTAATCGAACATTACTGGTTCATTAAAGTTTGTTACTGTCCAAGTGAATCAATCGAGTGATTCACTGATTCCAGCACACGTCAGCGGGAACATGAGTTTGCTCTGGCTGTGTGAATGAGTGAGGGTCACCTGAGGGTCATGAACCTCACCTGGACAACACCTGGACACTGAGACGCACCAGATTAAGACAATCATGGTTTATTATGAGACTATGCATCATTTACACACAGATAAAGCATCTGCAGTGCAGAAAAATCCTGCTGGAGTCTTCTGATATGATGCCATTCAGTATAAGGATATATGAACATTCACATTAGAACTTCAAGAAATGCGGGAACAAACAGTTCATCTGTTTTTCTTCCACCGTAATCCATCTGGACACTGATGAAGTTCATGTTTTGGCCGGAGCTCTGTGACCTTCATCGGTCCGGATCCTGATCGGCAGCTCAATCACGGTTAATAATGAGCAGGTCTGAGCCGCTGATGAATGAACGTCACTGAGCCATGAGAGTCTCACTGCAGATCCTGGGATTTTCCCGTCTCTGCTCTGAATGACTCCTCCAGTACAGACGAGACGGACACAACTGATGAGCGTCTCTGAAAAACAACAACAGTTTATCCCACTATATATATATATATATACACATACACACACACATATATTTATTTATTTATTTATTTATTTTATAATTTAACAACACATTTGGAAATTCACTGTTTTTTTATGTTTGTTTATGTTTATATAAATTTTTTAAATAATATTTAATTTTTTATTTTTTAATTAATAACAAATGTTTATTTTTTACTTATTTTATATATTTTTTTTAATTAATATTTACATTTTTAGCAAGTGCTTGTCTTTATTTATTTATTTAAATTTTAAATAAATTTTTAATTAATTACTTTTTTTATTCAATTACTATTTACATTTTTAGCAAGTGTTTTAATTCGTTTTTAATTATTTTAATTTGTAAA
Organism: Cyprinus carpio; assembly: GCF_018340385.1. NCBI lineage: Eukaryota > Metazoa > Chordata > Actinopteri > Cypriniformes > Cyprinidae > Cyprinus > Cyprinus carpio. The sequence continues at coordinate 1,634,308 of NC_056600.1, read as the reverse complement.
TTTTTTTAAATGAACGCTTACGTTTTTTTGGCAGGTGTTTAATTTTTTTTTTATTTAGTGTAATTTAAAATATTTTATTTGACTGATTATTAGTTTGGGAGTCCCTGGTGTGTTCTATACACTCTTAAAAATAAAGGTGCTTCACGATGCCATAGAAGAACCTTTTTTGTCTAAATGGTTCCATAAAGAACCTTTAACATCTGAAGAACCTTTCTGTTTCACAAATGTTTCTTTTGTGACAAAAGAAGGTTCTTCAGATTATAAAAATGTAAGAAAGAGATGGTTCTTTAAAGAACCTTTGACTGAATCCTTCTTTGTGGAACCAAAAATGGTTCTTCTATGGCATCGCTGTGAAGAACCTTTTAAGTACCTTTATTTTGAAGAGTGTAGCAAGAATGAACAGCTCTATCAATCACTAACCAGACAGTTTAGAGCTCCTGCTCTACTGTTACAACATGTTTGATAAACAAGTGTTTGTGAATAGAATGACTATAAAGCACCTCGTATTTGAGTTTGTGATATAATCTGTCGGCAAGATAAACACACTGCTGATTCCAAGCAGAAATAAACACAAACACCTGCATCTAAGGACTTTCCGGGAAGTTTCAAACCCCTGTTTGTGATGATGATGATGATGATGAAGGCAGGCTCACCTGTATCGGGTTTCCAGCGGTCACCAGAGCTGATCCCGGTCTGAGGAGATCTGTGCCGTGCGTAACATGGGAAATGAAAGCAGGAAACGGCATCAGTTTAGTGTTTCATACAGAAAAGAAAGATATAGGGGTTTTGAGGTTGATATGGTTTATTTTGAATCAATGAAGACCACCGCAACGCCGGCCAATCAGGAGAGCCTAAGGATATTTAGGATCAATAATTAGGCTCCAGACAGGTTTGACGAAGCTGTTTAAATAATTGATAGACGCTGAACAAACTCAAGTCATACAGTCGTCATAACCAGCAGCAGAAGGACATTTGCATTGGGTTTCTATTAAAAGCTTCTAATTAAAGCGCTGGTGATGTTCAAGGGTGTTGCGGTGACACTAAAAGCTTCATCTGCTGGTAACAAATGATCCCAGAGACAGATGGATGACCTTCAACAGCAGAGACCCGCACAGAAAAACGTCTTTCACCTTTATGTCCTCCCAAAACCTGTAGGAGTTTCATTCTTCTGTTGAAAACAAAACACCATATTTTGAAGAATGCTGGGTAGCAAACAGGTGACGGTACCCATTGACTTCCATTATATTACTATCAGCATTATTTAGTTCCCATCATTCTTTAGAATAGCTTCTTTTGTCTTCAGGAGAAGAAAGAAACTCATTCAGGTTTGGTGATGATGATCATTTTCATTTATGGTGGAATATACATTTAATAAACACATCTCATAAACGTTCTTATCATTTTTGTTGCACATAATAACATTTGTTTTGCTTTCTGTATTTTTCTGTTATCACTATTTATATGCAAGTTGCAGTAATCATTTCTGCAAAAATTTGATACATTTTTGTCTTGTTTTCCAGAACAAATATCTAAACAAACTTATTCTCCCTTTGAATTACATTTATTTTTCAGACCCCATAAACAGATATTTGTTTGTGTTTTAAGCAAAAACATTCAATTTAGATTTTTTATTTTCAGAAAACAAGCCTTAATATCTCCAGTCATTTTGCTTTTTTTTTCAAACATTCCCATTTAATTATAAAATCATTATTTCTGAATGTTCTCTGAAATGGGAACGTTAAAGGAAACATGAGAATGTAGAACAAATATCTAATCTTTATTTTATGAAGATAGTATTATTTTTGAATGTTATATGTGCATTCTGAATGTAGTATTTCATGAATGATTTATTAATAATGTTTTTGTGCTAACACTTTGAGAACATTATCATTATTAAAGACCAGACTACATATAATGTGTTTATTAATAGTGCTTTAAATCATGCACAGAGCAGCAAAACTCTCTGGAGGTTTGTTAGTCATTGCGCTTGAGATCACGGTATTGTACCATGTTTGTACCGTGTTTTCTGAGGGTCTTCATACCTTTGTGGTCTTGATCTTATTCCCCATAGCACAGCTCCATCCTTTGAGATCCGGCAGCACTTTACAGTCCTCTCCATCCAGACACGGATGCATCTGACACCACCACTTCTGCTGTACTATAGAGGCTGAACACACACACACACACACACACACACACACACACACACACACACACACACACACAAAATTTGAAAACACACACATTTACACTAAAGTTTAATTCAAGTCCGTTTTGACTTGGAAGAGATGCATAAAAATATTTTTTAGTAAGTTTTTAGTAAGGAAACAGAACGTTGAAAAACACTTTAAGAGTCTCAAAATACACATCTTTTTTTTTTCTTTCTGGATTTTTTCCAATAATTTTTTAAGAGATATGAACCATTTAAAATGTTCGGGTTGTTTTGACCAGGGTATGTATGGAGCACCATTAGTGTCAAAAATACTTTCTGTTAAATGATCTATGAAGTTATATTAGTGTCAAAATTTTTTGTTAAATATATTTCAGATTTTCCCCATATCTCACATACTTTTAGAATTTTTGACTTTTTCACTTTTTCATCTGAAAGTGAAGGTTTATGCAAGTGAAATGAATTGAAATGAAAACTTTCAGAGAAATATTTAAGTTTTTTTGATGTTGTTTTGTTGGAAATAAATATGTAGGTTTCATACATTTAGACTGATTTTGAGCAGTTCAGAGGAATTTAATTTCCATTCATTCCAGTGGGGTTAATACTGATTCTCAGATTGTATGTTTATATAGATTTTCAAACTTAATTTCATATATATATATATATATATATATATATATATATATATAGCATCACAGTTTTTTTGTATGGTTCAAGTAAAATTTGAAATTTGAAATAATTTATAAAAAGGGGTGAATGTGGTAATAACATGGTAGCATTCAAAACTTTGACCTTTTTTCGCATTCACTCATTAATGATCAGTTGCTGATCAGATACAGTCTGGTGGTCTGAGTTGATGTCAAATGCATTATGAGGGCTAAAGCCATCAGAACGAGGCGTGATGATGGAGAAAATCATCAGCAGGTTAAGTGCTTATGTTTTTTTGGAGATGACCTGCCGATGGGGGACATTCGAGCCGCGCTTTCATTTGCAGAGAATGTCAGAGACTAAATGTCAGAGAATAGGTCAGACGGCACTCAGGGGCCCGAACCCATCCAAACAGATCCGTTAGCATTCATTTCACACAGCTAAAGTATTACGGGTGGAACGATTAGAGGTGATCAGAGTTTAATCAGCTTCCTCATTAACGGACAGACATTAAACACGGCACTAATGACGCTGACCACCAAACGAGCGCTAAAGCAGTTCACTCGAAAATCAGTTCATATCAGCATTATTTCCTTGATTAATTGAATAAAAAGATTTTATTTCCAGCATTTTAGTGAAAAGCTAATTATTCCTCATGTTGAGAATTGATAACCAAATATAAAAACAGTGTTATTTGAGTATCACTGATTATTGTTCTATTATATTTTTAAAATTTTTAGATTTTATTTTTATATTTTCTAACTGTAGTTTTTTCATCAAGTAATCAAGTAAATTTAAATCAAGTAATTTATTCATTTTTTAATTAATTTAAATTAGTTTATGTTATTGTTATAAACTAATATTGAGTTATTTTAGTACGTCAACTTAAAACTAAATGAAAATGAGAAATGAAATAGATGAAATAAAATAAATGTAATAAATTAAAAAAAAAATTTCAAATAACAAAAATATTTTTACTTTATTTTATTTGATTCTAGTTTAGTTTAGTTTTAACTAACTATAATAACCTTGAGTAATAATGATTTAAAATACAAACATTTCAATAAAGGAGCTGAAACTAATCAATCACACACACAAACTATTTTCACTACATTTTCATTGACAAGTAGTTGCAGTTACTTTAGAACCATCATTCATATATTATAGTTAGAATAATGAATTTAATATATTTTATAATAATGAATTTAAATAGCATTTAAAACCGCTGTGACAGAATCCACACTAAAAAAGTGTGTAGTATTTACTTTGAAACAATTTTCACTCATAAATTACAAAGAAATGAGAAGTGATGCATTAAAGTAAATTAAAAACTTTGAAGCAGAAAGACTATTTTCTCATAAAATGCACTCCAATAATCTTCAAAATCATTTTGTACAGTTGAGTCTGGATTTCATATGCAGTGAACTCGCTGTAATGTGAGGATTCGCTCATGCTGGATTATAGGACTCTGAGTTTGTAGAATATCTCTGTCCGGTGTGTTTTTATTACCGTCTACGCAGGACGGAGCCGCTCTGGTGGTTCCTGCCACTTGTCCCGGGAAACACGAGCACTTGACGGTCTGCGAACGCTCCTCGATCTTGTTCTTATTGCAGCATCGGTGTAACGCCACCACCTCACACGTTCCCATCCGCACGCCACGCACCACTGCAACACAACACAACCTTCAACACTTTCACTGAAAACAATAAAAACAAAATAAGCTTTTTACATTTTATTTCAGCTAACATTTCTCATTTTTATTTAGTATAACTCGATGTACTAAAATAAATAAAGTGGGGAAAAAAGTCATGCAAATTCTTGGAAATTATTAACAGAAATATTATTATTTTTATATTTTTGAAAATTTGTAAAAACTCATATACAACAAAATTGCTAAGACTTTAACTAAAATTAAAACAGAAAATATTCAAATTCAAAATATGAATAAATATGATATGAATAAAGATGATAATAGTACCGCAATGAAACTAAAATAATGCTGGACCACAATCATCAAAATAGACATAAAAAAGTAAATACATTTTTTAAAACTAAAAAAAAATGTAAAAGAGAAAAGAAAGAAAGACAAAGAAAGAAAAAGGAAAAGACAAACACAAAAATAAAATAAAAAAATAAAATGTAATAATTTTAGTAAAAGCCACATAGTGTCAATGATACTAAAATAGCACTGGACCACAATCATCATCATAAACATAAAAAAACAAAAACAATAAATATTGTAAATGATAATGTATTTGATATTGATAATAATAATAATCATAAAAATATGAATAAAAGGCACATAATGTCAATGATCCTAAAATCCCAGGCCATGGGGACAAGACCACAGGAACCAGACGAGTCCGCTTTGCTGCAGCCTAGAATTAAACTGCTAGTCTCGTCTGGCCAGAGGAGAACAGCACACTATCTTGACACAATACTTCCCTTTTTACAATACTGTAAAGCTGCTTTGATACAATCTGCATTGTAAAAATTTGCTATATAAATAACGGTGACTTGACTTGAATAAAATAACACTGGACCACAATCATCATCATTGATATAAAAAAGTACATTGATTTTTTTTAAATAAATAAATAAATATTTAGAAAAGAAATGAAATAAAACATAATAAAATAAAATAGAATAAAAAATAAAACAAATAAAACTGAATAAATACTTCATAATGTCAATGATACTAAAATAGCACTGGATCTTCATCATCATCATGATTGATTAGTGGACACAGTGTGTGATGAGCTCAGCTAAACCCCATAAACTCTAAACACTCAACTGTTCAGTACTAAAGCTGTATTCATGAAGCCAGTGCTGTGAGCGACTGAAGGAGTACAGGAGGAGCGAGCGCAGGAGGAGTGCAGGAGGAGCGCAGAAGAAGCGCAGGAGGAGCACAGAAAGAGCGCTGGAGGAGCGCAGCAGCAGAGAAGGAGGAGCACAGGAGGAGCGAGTGCAGGAGGAGAGCAGGAGGAGCGAGTGCAGGAGGAGAGCAGGAGTGAGTGCAGGAGGAGGGCAGGAGGAACACAGGAGGAGCGAGTGCAGGAGGAGAGCAGGAGGAGCACAGGAGGAGCACTGGAGGAGCGCAGCAGGAGCGCAGGAGGAACAAGTGCAGGAGGAGAGCAGGAGGAGCACTGGAGGAGCGCAGCAGGAGAGCAGGAGGAGCGCAGGAGGAGAGTAGGAGGAGCGCAGGAGGAGAGCAGGAGTGAGTGCAGGAGGAGAGCAGGAGGAGCGAGAGCAGGAGGAGCGAGTGCAGGAGGAGAGCAGGAGGAGAGCAGGAGCGAGTGCAGGAGGAGCACAAGAGGAGAGCAGGAGGAGCGCAGGAGGAGAGCAGGAGGAGAGCAGGAGGAGCATAGGAGGAGAGCAGGAGCGAGTGCAGGAGGAGGGCAGGAGGAACACAGGAGGAGCGAGTGCAGGAGGAGAGCAGGAGGAGAGCAGGAGCGAGTGCAGGAGGAGCACAAGAGGAGAGCAGGAGGAGCGCAGGAGGAGCATAGGAGGAGAGCAGGAGCAAGTGCAGGAGGAGGGCAAGAGGAACACAGGAGGAGCGAGTGCAGGAGGAGCACAGGAGGAGCACTGGAGGAGCGCAGCAGGAGCGCAGGAGAAGCAAGTGCAGGAGGAGAGCAGGAGGACCGCAAGAGGAGCACTGGAGGAGCACAGCAGGAGCGCAGGAGAAGCAAGTGCAGGAGGAGAGCAGGAGGAGCGCAGGAGGGGCTAGTGCAGGAGGAGCGCAGGAGGAGCGAGTGCAGGAGGAGCGCTGGAGGAGAGGAGGAGGAGCGCAGGAGGAGTGCTGGAGGAGAGCAGGAGGAGCGCAGAAGGAGTGCAGGAGGAGCGCAGGAGGAGCGCTGGAGGAGAGCAGGAGCGAGTGCAGGAGGAGAGCAGGAGGAGCGCTGGAGGAGAGCAGGAGGAGCGCTGGAGGAGTGCAGGAGGAGCGCAGGAGGAGTGCTGGAGGAGAGCAGGAGAAGGGCAGGAACGAGTGCAGGAGGAGAGCAGGAGGAGCGCTGGAGGTGAGCAGGAGGAGCGCAGGAGGAGAGCAGGAGCGAGTGCAGGGTGGAGCGCAGGAGGAGCGAGGGAGGAGAGCAGAAGGAGCACTGGAGGAGAGCAGGAGGAGTGCTGGAGGAGTGGGGGTTCGGGAGGTGGGGTGGTGGTGGAGGAGAGCAGGAGGAGTGCTGGAGGAGTGCAGGAGGAGTGCTGGAGGAGTGCAGGAGGAGTGGAGGAGGAGTTCTGGAGGAGAGCAGGAGGAGCGCTGGAGGAGAGCAGGAGGAGCGCAGGAGGAGCGCTGGAGGAGAGCAGGAGTGAGTGCAGGAGGAGAGCAGGAGGAGCGCTGGAGGAGAGCAGGAGGAGCGCTGGAGGAGCGCAGGAGGAGCCCAGGAGGAGTGCTGGAGGAGAGCAGGATCGAGCACTGGAGGAGTGCTGGAGGAGAGCAGGATCGAGCACTGGAGGAGTGCTGGAGGAGAGCAGGAGGAGTGCTGGAGGAGTGCAGGAGGAGTGCTGGAGGAGTGCAGGAGGAGCGCTGGAGGAGAGCAGGAGGAGCGCTGGAGGAGAGCAGGAGGAGCGCAGGAGGAGCGCTGGAGGAGAGCAGGAGCGAGTGC